>NW_025777842.1:0-82406 GCF_021130785.1 Homalodisca vitripennis
AAAGAGGAACTTAAGAGGTTAAGTGGAAGAGAGGACTCTTTAGCCTAAACTTCGCCTCTATAAATAGTAGCATTTTTCTTTTCATTTCACTGTGGAGCAACCAAGATTTCTTGACATAATGGTAGCAATGTGGTGAGGGTTGATTCAGTGTGGATGTTGATATTAACTCCAGTTCACCTTCTCACAATGAGCATTATCCATGATAAAATGTACTGCTGGACAATAAAACGGGTATAAACGTGTCAAAAAACCTATTCTCAACACTTTGTGGCCCATTTCTTCGTCGTAGTTTAGTCACCGGTCCCTCTAGACTGAAACTCTAGCGGTGCGTGCTTTGATCCATCCATTTTGGCCCACTGCATAGCAAACCTCGTTCCTTTGCCTAGTTATTGAAAGTTATCCATCAATCTATCCTTTGAATATTATATACATATACATTATATATATTTTGCTTAGTGAACAACTGTTTATTAAAATAAAGTCCAAGTTACTGTTGTTACAAAGATAATTTAATCATTGACTGACCCCCTCATTTTCTGAGATAAGTTTAGAAATGTGGCACTCGTTTTCATGTTTGTACTATTGAAAAATAAATAAAATGCTATATTCAAAAAATTAAAAGAACATTAATTTATAATATAAACGCAAAAAAATGTCAGTGTTGTAGACTAAAGCCTAGTATGTGTATCATGGACACGAAAGTGACGGCAAGTGGGTCACCAGTTGCGGTGTGGAATGTGTGAAATAGTCGGGGCGCGAGGGTCACATAAACCTTGAGGTTCTGAAAAAAAACTGGGGGAGCTAAACTGAAAATTCACATCACATATATGTGGTTTCAAGTTGAGTGTTATTTTATTCAAAGGATTATACATTATGAGATATATTGGACAAACTAAAGGGTTTAGTATTAATTTTAAAAAAGGATTTTGATAGTCAAGCCGGTAAAAACGGTCAATTTCAAAAGTATTGCCAATTACAGCAAATGCTGATGTGTTTTTATTAAAAAAAATTTGCACCCGTATCAAAGTTAAAATACAGCCTTTGTTCTTTTTATATAAATAACTTTATATCTGGTATATTATTAAAATACCGATTTGGCCATTTAAACAGTGTAAAGGATAAAACGATTGAAATAGACAATTATCCATAACTGATTAAATACACAAAACTAGGAAGACTCACAAGTATTCAACCTCACATTCCAATGCCCAAGTGGCACGCCGCAATGTTACTCAAAGATATTCCCCGGAGCCCTCACCATTAAGCCCCTGACCTACAGCCCGGGGTGGAGCGTGTTTATTGACGGCTCTAATAGTTTTGCTTCAAGAACATTTCATAGCCCACAGGCGGAAAGTGTAAATATACAACTAAAAGAGGATCTTTGATTAATAACAGTAAATAATAACGAACATTCCCGTCCTTTTATTTAGCTTATTTTTGGCAAAAATTTAAAAAATAACTGTATTATTTAGTAAGGAGCACGCAACTCGTAGAGAATGGCAATCTTGATGACTAACGAATTTCAAGATTTAGATTTATACTTACTAAAAGTTAAGTGTTACGTTTTACATGACTTGTGATTGAGAAAAAATTTAATGGAGCTTTCATGAACCGAATGATGATCATTTGGTTGTAAACATGGATTGGTTGTAGAGCTGTATTTTTTTATTTAACTTAACTTATGTATTTTCCTCCGTAAGATATATCATTGATGGCCGGCTGCCAATATTCGGCCTTGCTTTTCTCAACGCTCACCTCTCTCAGATTAATTTTACTATTACATTTATCATGGAGCTTTATTTTACCCTGCAATAACTTTCAACACTGTACACTAAATTTAAAAATTACCCGTGTAGAATAATGTTTAAATTTCGAATTTGGGTCAAAAATGTATCTAACATGCCGACACTGGTAAATAAAAGTCTCCACACTTTCTTATTCTCTTCTTCAGTTGTAAGGTTTGGAGTGAAAAATACTAACATTTGGCTGTGCAAATTAAAAAGACAAACTTAGGCTCTAAATCTGCCTACTCCATGCCAAACCTTTCTCGAGACAGTGTGTGGAAAACGTCACACGGACTACCTACATACATTCACACATATATCAAATGTACGAGGGCAGGCCTGATTTACTGACGTTACTGAGCATTAAAGTTAAAACGGTAGGACAACTTAGTATGGAAATATAAAATTCACTATAATTCCATTCCCACATAGCCTTTTACAATACAGTTTAAATTTTTATATTAATTTGAAGTACGAGTAAATTAGTATTTTGCGGTGTTTTACACTATCATCCACAGCAGAAGAAACTGATTGTTTTAACAACATTATGTATATACTATAATATGTAAAACCCAAACTATTTCATCATACGTAATTTAAACATAATACATTACTATTTATTTGTCTGCTGAAAGAGTAATTTTATCTGATTTTTAACAAGATATGTCAAACTGACCTATTTCACTGAACGACCATCCATTGACAACTGAGTAGAGGTCAAGTAATAGTAAATGACGTTCGTAACGGGGAAGATAAGATGGCGATAGATTAGGATATAGGGATAATCCTTTTTATTATTAGTTCTTTCTGGACGAACTTTTAAAAACCATACTGTAACACCGCTTTGGTTCACAAGAAATCATTAATCTGTTTGATTCTTTAGGTTTCCTTGTTTGTTCATATTTAGGAACTGGATATCTAAAGCGACCTAATTTCAATTATTGTCTGTTGACTGAATTCATGTTTTAGAGCTAGTGTGCGTAAGAGTAGATACATAACATGTTTCCAGTTATGCGTGACACCACGCTCTGATATTTGGTTATTTTAACCTGGACAATAATTATGTAATATTTGGTTTATCCATCTAAAGAGGTGTTTCAAACTGCAGATCCTAGACTTGGCGTTGATGATTCCCTTTATTACTGAAGGATGGCTAATTATTTAAAACCCCTGTTTCTTGGAATACCATTTGCAAGCAAACGCGAAAATCGATATGACTATTTGTTTATTGATAATTTTTTGTCATAAAACTTCAATATAAACACCATTTCAGGAAACATTTCCCTTTAGGTACGAATACATAATAATAGAATCCTAATATATTCGATGAAACGCCTGATTATGAGTGGTGTAAGTAAGCTTTTGGATGTTTTACTGTAGTAACATGCATATAATTATACATTTAAAAACATCCTCATTGTTTATTATTTAGAATTAAAATAAAATTTAAACAATTTATAAGTGTCAGCAAATTTAATAAATATCAAAGTTTATAAACAAATGCTGCTCATCGAATTATTGACTTGCCACTATAGCAATATGATTTGAGGGCATACATCTTGGAAAATAAGTTAATAGCATTGATATTTTATCAGTGACGAATTCTAACTTAATTTTTCACATAACTCATATAAGTAAACGTAATTGTGATTGATTGGATATAACACTGCTTCATTGATTATCTCTTGTATACTTAAACTTTTGTCTACGAAATTTAATACCTAATAACCCTAACAAATTAATGAAGGATAGTTTATTGTGTGAACTTTTGAATCAATTTAAATTAGTACAAATCTGCTGGTTTCAATCATTAAGTGAATATCTAGTCTATATAGCTGAGATAAAAATTTGTATCTATTTTTAGATCATGTAAAATAAACCTAAAAGGGCAGCACTGGTACTTAACGATTACTTAAAGCTTAATAACCCTTCAATATAACTTATAATTATGCCATTCAGTAACTGTATTTTACTAAAATAGACAGTTCCGATGTTTGCCAAAATAACGACGTCTAGAGAAAAAGAAACCTCAACTCGTCCAGGAATATTTCTCACTGAAAGCTTCCATTGTGATGATAATAGTACGCTGCAGGCAGCTCTTGGACCCGATATTGGGGGTTTTTACCTCCCAGAACTAGGCAACATTATACTCGCTTTATAAGCTTTTTTCCGTTATGAACTACAGTAGATGGTGATAATCCAAAACTGTAACATTATTATAACAACAAACTCTTCCTTGTTCTTAACACCTCGTGTTAATACCTTACTTCTCAAGTTTTCTAATACTCTTTGAACAATCTAAACTGAGTGAAATTACATAACTATTGTATTGGTATTGTATTCAATAGAATTAAAGAATTTATGAGCGTTATAATAAAAACACTAAACAATGTTGAAGCACTTTATACGTATGTGAACTTGAATTAGAATCGATTTCGTTTACGTTGTTTTGTCATAATTAGCAGACCTCAGTTTAAAAATTAAACCTAAATTATCAATTGTAATATTTATGTAATTGTTGAATATGACTATCGGTGTGCACGTTATAAAATAAGTAAGTAAATAAAGTAAGTCATAAATTATAAAAATGTATAAAATAAATAAAGTATAAAAATAAATAAGTATAGGAAATTGCTTATTGATTTTAAATTTTATTTGAACTAGATATATTAGTTTTGATAATTACATAATACATTATGTTATAATTTTTTATCTTTTAATATAACTTTAGGAAATGGGTCAGTGATGCTTTACATTTTAACTTTTATGTATACATAATAAGGAGTCGTAATAAAATTAAGTGTAAACCCATTTACAACGTTATTTACCACCTTTACATACAGTTATCTCCAATTTGAACTATTGTGCTGAAAAAATCAGGTGTAAGACGAGCTATGTTTACACTTGAAAGTTCACCGACTCCCATACCTCCTTTTTGTAGCATATATCATACTTTTTAATAATAATTTACTTTGGGATAAAAACATGTGAGTTCAAGCAAAGAATTAATTACCCAGGCTATCAATTACGTGTTTGTATGGCTGGTTATAAACGTTAGTGAAAATTCATTTTCAGATTGTATGACAATCTTTTTATGAATTCTCAGCTAGCCTAAGTTCACTAACGAGCCTTATTAGTGAGAAAGTACTGGGCCCCGTTTAACACTGACAGTAATGACGCTTCAAAGAGATCTGAGGCAACAGGTCATCAAAAGAACATCCTAGTATCGTTTACAGAGGTAAATTAGTGTAATATTTGATGGAAAGCATATAAATGCTTTATTTATAAAAGTCATTAGTTTCAGGTTTTGCTAACAGAAGGTTTATATCAAGTACATTTTTATTTACTTATACCCATTTTTGTTTCTTAAACAACTACACCATTAAACTGTTGTAACCATTAAAAAATCCAGTACACCAGCATTATAGGTGTTAAATGTAATGCATGCTGTTGGATCGGCAGCTACTGTAATTGATGAAAACAAATAGAGACAATAGAAGACGATCTGTGATATTGTAATAAAGTGTTGTCCACGGAATTACAATTGTCCAGCATTATTCCAACATTTGTTTTAAAACATTTCTAAAGTAAAAATAAACAGTACGTTTTACCGATGACTGTAATGGTGCCTTCGTCCTACACGTACAACCAGACGTTCTGCAATGCATCCGTAGAGCTCATAAACATAGTATGATAAGTTCTTGATCATAGATCTAACAGTAAATATCGATAAACCCAAATGCTTTGTTGTTTTGCTGATGTAATAAAATTATTCCTCGAATAATGAAAGAGCACTCACCGTGTTGCCCGATACTAAGGCATTACAGCGCGTGATAGAATACAATTGTTTTAGGAGTATATATATATTAAAAGCTTAATTGGTCTCCACCACGTCTGAAAAGTCTATTAACAACTCAAGAATCTCATCTTTAGATTTTACTGTGAGAGTTGTGTTAGCGTGAGGTGGTGCAATTGATACTGTTGCAAGTGATGATGTTGATTTAATAATATATAGTAATATAGATGAAAGGTTAAAGATATCGGCCGTATTTAAAAATTCAATTGCTTTCAAACTCTAGACTAAATGTTTCAGAATTTACAGAACATGTTTTGGGGAATAGTCTACTTTTTATTGAACATGAGATTTTGTAAAGTCATTTTCGTTCCGGTAAATAGTGAAAAGATGTGCTGACAGTCAATTTTTGTTATGCATTTGCACAAAATCGTTATAAGTGAGAGCGTATATAAGCTCATTTTAAAGTTCCATTAAATTTATTATTATTATTTTTTCAGTGATTTAACAAAGATGCCAACCAAGATTTTTAGATGCAATTTGAATGAGAACAAATCAGGTATAGGTAATAACGTCTTATTAATACTGACTTCAGAAATACTGAGACGATTTATTTTTATAACAAAGAAAAAGAGCGGAATTTAATTTTAACTAATAGTGACTTCGTAATAATTTAGAGCTTATTTGAATAGTATGAGTGCAAAATAACCTAACTGAGCAAACGTGACACCTGAAGTTTAAAGTTTCTATTGCAGTGTTCGTGGAAGAGTGGTTTCACAAACCATAACATGATTAGGACAAGAGCATTGAGGAGGATAAAACTGGGCAGTCAGCGGCAACATCACCACCGAGGGAGTTGTCTACTCCAAATTGTTTCTCAAATTATATCTCTCAATCATCCTTGAGATTATGATGTCATGTTAATAATTTTAATTATCCCAGTCATGACGATACATAATATTATCAAATGTTTTGGTATAAACTGTCATTTTAGTGCTATGGACTGACGTTTAAAGGTAATATTTAATATAAGTCATCAATAGCAATAACGATCAATTTTAATTACATAACATTTTTTCAAATTTGATGAGCAAATTCCGATAGTCTTGCACGTTACGTGGATAAATTTTCTCGTGTGCGGATGACGCGGGACTGGAAAACGTCGTGGAGGAGGAAATATATGTCATTTTAAACTCAGGGCACCCTGAAGTACCCGAAACAAGCAGATTTTTATTAAAATTAGTACATTATTATAAAAAGTCATCCAAGTATGATATATAACAGACACATGTTGGATAAAAGACGAGCTTAATGCCACGCAGAGGTTAATAAACGAATAAAATGGAGATCTCTAAACTGAAAAAGTAAGTTTTAAAATAGGAGATATGCAAATAAAATATTCATTAGACATCGCATTTCCAAAGGAAAATTCAATGATTCAGATTTACATCTTGCAATTGTAAACAATAGTGTCAGCATATCTTAAACTGTCATGGGTCTACAGAGTTTTGTTCAACATACGGGAAAGGTTACTGAAAAGCTTTACATCAAAATAAAGTCTTTTAGTGTGCCTGTGAAATGTAATCGAACGGTGTGTGTGGCTTTACGCCGTTATTGATTCCCAGTTAAACTCGTATGTTAGAATTTTTTAACGTACAATTCTGGTGTTAAGTTTTACTTTCGCCAGTTCATCGCTATATACTAGCTTAAGCAAGTGTTTTAAGTTTTAGACTCCTGAAGAATGGGATATATTCTAGTCCTCAAAACTTAGTGTTATATTAATGTAACATACGGTGGAACATGTTGAAGTCCACTTATACTCTCAGTCATGTGTCAGTTGGAGCAGACTAATTTCCAAAAGCCCGTTTTTACACTAAATCTTTTGAGCTCAGTTTTCAGTTACAGTGTTGAACTATGTTATTTCACAAATAAAAATTATATCGAAATGGAAGTAGTCAAATCACTTATTACAATGTGAGATGTTTGAACAGTTTGTTCTCAACTCTGTTACTTGACGTGCCATGATGTTAACTTTTAACCACCTCTCTCAAACTAAATAGACAAATAAATAAATGTAAACATAATTAAATGTTAGCTATCAAATTTAAATTAATTAACTAACTTAACTTATTACGTACGATGTTCGTTGCATCATCTTAAATGCTTACTATCCTAATATGTTTGAATGTTTTATAAACACTGATATTTATACTAAGTGAATTGAACCTAGTTTTTAATGCAACGAAATACAAACTAGTTTTAGGAATATCTTATTAGTATACAAAAGACCAGTCACTGATAGTAAAGGTTTGAAATAAAGCTAATGTGGTTAAATTACATATAATACAATGTATTTTCTAATTGCTTACATATATAAAATGAAACCAATAAAGGTTTTTAGACAAACATCGCAAGATCAAGTGACCGCAGATATGACGATGAGGACAAGAAGTAACAAGTTATAATAGCAACTTTTTCCTGGTAAGGGGAATCACTCAACACACTACTCGCCAACATCCTGCCGCCTCGGGTCTTTCCGGTAACTGTGTTTATTTCCGGAGTCTCACAAACCTCCTGAAAAACATACACGTAAATTTTAGTCTCCACATGCTATATTATTCAAACCGGGATATAGAAAACTATATTGTTTAAAACTTACCTAAATCTAGAATGCTAAAAACTTATTATTTAAACAGTTTCTCAGTACATATACGAGTATTAGAGATATTATAACTTAAAAACAGTAACTATATTTAGATACTGCTGTATTACTCTAGTTTAATGAGAATTAAAGTCACCAAGTGTTTGGTACAGGTCGAACTTACGAAGTTAAAATATTATTTTTTATGATCGTCAATTAAACGATTAGTAAGCAGAAAATATAACATCTTAAACATGTTTATCTACCATGGGTTTTCCTATTAATAATTAATATAACTTAACAATATTATTTTTCTTTATCATAATAATTTTGGATTGAATTATTTAGAACTATTACAAACACTTACTTTTTTATACATAAATTTCTTCATATTTTGAATAACTGAATTAATAAAAATCTAGTAAATTTGTAACTAAAAATTGTTCCAAAATTTAATTTTTATAAGAGAATACTATGTTTCAAGATAAAACCGATAATAAAGCATGATTAAATAAGAAAAGTTTAATTTATAACATACCATACATTAATCATATGTTCTATACACCTTACCAACCTAAAAATAGTGTATTACACTCAAAACAAAACTCCTTTATCATTTATCAATCATATTTTTAATTTTCGTTATTGGTATTATGATGGATGGTAATGAGTCATTTTCAAATAACTATACTGGTGTTTGTAGTTAGAATAATCCTAAGCCTTCTATGTATAAATTCAATATGTCATCAACATACTAAATTGCAATAATCTGGATAGAGTAAGATTAACATGTATGGAACCGTATATTGATTGGTTTTCATGTATTAACATTTCTGTAGTGCTGATATTGACATATTTGATGTTACCTGCCAAAATTAAAACTTATTGAAACAAAGAAAAGAATATAATTTCAGCCTCATTTGAAATAACAGACCTTAATCTCCCACCCGAATCCTACTACAAACATGTTAAGTAGAATTGAACCCATAGGCATCAGCTATTTCACATAACTATGTGGCTTATGAAAATACATACGTAAATGTAAAGGCAAACTATGTGTAAGTTTACAAGTTATTTTTCAGACATGAAAATCTATAAATTGTTCCATGCGATCTACTGAAAGCAGTTTGAAAAACTGTTAAGGCAAAAAATAAAGATAGCACTAAAGTTGCAAAACTCTCCTTATGGACAGGTACAGTTGATTATTTAGCATCCACTGGCTTCTTTTAATAAATACATTCCACTAAATTAGCCCAATAGAATAGCCTAATTATTTATAGAAGTTTGGTTTAACATGCCCATTTATTTACCAAAATTTTTCCTATACCGAAATGAAGTTCATGCACAATTTAGAGTTTATAGGTCAAATCATTCTTGATTAATCGTCCGGAGAGACAGACAGACATAAATAAATATTTTCAGTCTCTTCTGTACGCTAACGCTCAGCCAGAAGCAAAACTGTGAAGTACTACTTTTATTTCAATAATTCAATTTAAAAAACTTATTCATGGTAATAGACAAAAAGACACATTTAACAGTACCACACTAATTACCAGAGGACAATAAAAACATCAATTTAACCATTAGAGTATTAACCCCTTAAAATTTACGTTACTTAACATTATCAAAGTATATAAATACATGTCTCTGTATTTCTGGTGTTTTTTTATAGAAGGTGAAATATTGCTACTGTAAAACAATGTACATAACAAAACTTTAAATTGTTCGTTATAAACTACGAGGTTGTAGTAGATTGTTTACATAACAAGATTACATGGACTGAAATTGATTTCCATTCCAGTAACACATATCATTGATCCTCCAATAATTGAATACGACAATATTTATGTAACTTGGCTGATAGTTTCATAACTCTGTATTGTTTCAACTGATAGTTCAGATGACATTGAAAAAGTTACAAATGAATAAGTATCTTTCTTTGTTTGGTTTATTTCTATTTTTATGATTTTGCACTTTCTAGCGCAATATTCATTCTTTTGTAAAACTATGTGTTATAAAACTGAAGCTCAACTGATTTTTTAATTGCTATCTTATTTACGGAAGGAAAACTGTCATGGCAAGTACGTTTATTAGAATAACTCATATTTTTTAAGAACTACACTATTTAAAGTTTGAGTTATACTTTGTATTTAAACCTTGTACCCAATCCTCCTTCACACTTCACGCCAATATCAACGTCATAGTCAATCTTATTAAAATGTACCTTATTTAACTTGTCTTCTACAAAAATTGCCTTCTATTTAATTCTTTACTTATAAACATATAAACTAACGTAATGTTTATTCTTAATTCACTTTAATATTTCTTTCTGTTCAAACTGGTTGTTACTTAAAAAGTGTATTGGGTGATTATACCTCATGCAAGTAAGAAAATCCAAATGTGAATAATTCTGAAATAAAACAATTAACATTATATTATTTTAAAATATAAATAAAAACAAAAAATTACCTAAACTCTATTTTTATGAGAGTGTACGCATTTTTAGCTTGTGTTTCAACAAATACAATTTTACTTCTATATTTAAACAAAATTAACAATCCAGTTTATACGCGAATGAATATTACATTATTATACAAACAACGTCTTTTATAATCTATAATGAATTAAAATTCAATTCTAGGCTTCTTCTGTGAAGATAAGTGACTTATTTTTATATTTACGATGGATTAAGTTATCTGTTATTGACAGAAATTAGTGGAACTATACGCAGTTTTGTAATTTGGAAATTATTTACCCTTAAAAAGTTTAGTTGAATTATATAGTTATTCAAAATATAATTGAACAAAATCAAAATTTTAGCTCACGCAGTATGGATTCTTTTGATACAATGTTTTGTAAAAAGTAATTAATGGTAATCATTAGCAACTATTTAAAACAACTGTAACAAGTCTATCATTCAAATACAAATTGCTAGTTTTCAAAGAACACAAATTACTATAACACGTGTTATGCAGTATAATGATTGCAACTCAATTCAGCTCTGATTTTTATCTGATAAAATGTCCAAATTTTCGCATATTTTGAAAAAAACTTAACACACAACTTAGGTTGAACAAAGTAACATTACATAATTAGTGTTACTATAATATATGAAATTCGTAACCACAAAATGATAATACGTTTTATAAACCGTTTTCAATTATATGTTAATATGTATGGTTTGTATTCCTGCAATTATGTTGACAATTGTCCTACTATATAACAGTTCATTTAATTAAATAGTTAAGTTGTATTTATTTGATTGGAAGAAATTACTTTTTTAATCCCAATGTAAAAGAAGACAATTTTTTCAATAGTACAAACCAGCTTTGAGCAAGCATTACGTTTAACACTGTAGCGTATACAACTCCTGATTAAAACAATTATATAAAAATTAACAACGAAGTGTACAATCTAAAGAACCCCCACAGATTAATAATATTTTTTTCCTTTTGTTGTTACAATAGACTTCATCGTAACAGCAGGCTATTCCTAAATCACTTTCCAAGTTATTATAAAAATAAAGGTGGTAAATTAAGGAACAAAATATATGAGTAAATAGACTCATGACGATCAAAAAATGTAAATCATCTCCAAGCAGATTAATAATCTTTTTGCTTTTAATATTATAACGAAATCTCCATTATTATAACAAACTATTCATAAAATTCTTTCACTTGTGTATTATCAACAAATGCTATATTAAATTATTGAGAATACCGTTTTAAAATGACTGTCAGTATTCAGAAGTGACTCTTGCAAAATTAATGAGTTAGAACAGAACGTCTCAAGGGTTGACCTCTACAACTTAAATATTGTTTAAGAGACAGCGAACTTTTAAAGAGTTTGTGTTGAGCAAACTCTTCAAACGTCTCCTTTGGATATTTAGTGAAATAAACTGTGTTACAAAGTTCATGCATAGTTCTTACGACGTTTTGTAAGATAGGGTAGATGTTTAAATAAAGCAACTAAAAGTGCTATTTAAAGAACCTTAACGTACGCAATATTGTACTTCGTATAGTCTAAATATACACTTTTATGCACTTATTAAGTGATTTATGGTTCTACAGAAAATATATCTTGTTAGTCATAAAAGATCAACAAATAATTCCCTTTGGAATTACATAAGGAAATTGAGAACGTGAGTGATAGTCATGTGTCGCTATTTACTACTCTTCAATCAATTAACAACTTACCACTTATCACACTTGTGAATGCTTGTGGATCTGAAGTTGGGATTTATAACTCTAATAAAGCACGAAATATAGAAGGTGGTGAAACGTTCCATGTGCTACTTGTAACGAAATTAAATTACGTGCATGAGAAAGAAGCAGTCTCAGCTGTATTTGATAATTCATACTGGGGATGACGTCACAAAAATTATGACTTCAATCATCATGTCACCTTTCACCTTAGAATATGACCTCAAGATGTGCCGCATCTGCTCATCGTTCACTTGTACAGAAAATAATTTGTATTATTTACTTAACTACGGAGGGTGTAGATTTCTTTCGAATAAAACTTTAGGTTTGATCCCCTGTGTACTATAATAGTGACGCCAATTTAACAAACAAAATAGTTCGTAAAAGTAAGAGGTAAATGTTACTCGCCGCAGGGTTGACACTCTGAACCGCTCGGATTTTACAGCTTTTTTGTATCACCGAGCAATGGCGAATATTTGGATGGAACCATGTTTCTTTCACTTTTAAATATTTGGGAACATTCCAAGTCTTACAAACAATGTGTTTTATGAAATTTAAATTATATTAACGTTTTTTTATAGATTCTTTTAAGAAAGGTGCTTCAAACTTTCATAGCTTCAATAATTCCTTACAACCCCGTTGTAATAAAAATTATGTGCTTACAGCAATAAAGATACAATTGTATAAATTGCTCTACTCCCCAATGTAACTGTAAAATTTTTTCATTGGTAGTACATCGGACGGAAAAGAGTCTTTAAAAATGTAACAGTTTCAGTGAGTACGGTATTAATGATTACAATGTTTGTTTTAAAACTCAAAAATTACATGAAAAATAGTGGCAATGTAAAAACTAGATTGCAATATTTCTTAACATACTGCTTGCTCTGAAAGTTCATTTAGGGTTTGCAACAAGTATAACTCCATGTTAAAGGCTGTTCAACCTCAATTTTTTTTTATCTTAGCTACTAATTTGTTACTAAGTTACACTATTATCTCTAGGGACGCTATACGAAGGATTTCCGCAAGTAAAATTGATTTTCTGTTTACTTTATTTTTCAAAAATGATTAATAGTATATTCAAAACTATTTAGTGATTGTTTTAATTAGAATATATGTTAATAGCAGATAAGATTTTAGCCTTCAAATCTTTTTGAATGTCTATAATTCAGTACCTAAATATGAGAAAACGTGACATTCAGTTGCTTGTGCTTTGCCAGTTTATCAAGATAACAATTCTACATGCCGCTGCTTGAGGTGCAATTTGTGGTGTTCCAAAAGCGCCACAATAATGGCACTCCTGTAGCAGACAGCTGCGAGATTATATCAGATAAAGCTAGTACAAACCTACCAAGCTGTGGAAGTAATGATGATTATACTGTAGTTACCGTTAGGTTTCTCCTTGCAGAGACTGAGATTTCTGCAATTTACTCTCGTTCGTGTCTTCAACTTCTAGCGTGTTTAAGGCGTTGTAACTTTTACATGAAATTGAAACTTGGTCATGCCTGTAAATTAAAATGATTGCATTTAAAAAACATTATTCAGATGTTAATAGAGGGAGAAATGGATAGTTGGCGTGGGCGTTGCAATTAATCAACCGTACTGTGGTAATTTATTTAACCTATATTTCTGTAGTGGTAAAGTTTGAAGCCAATTATTTTTATAAGTGTTATGGATACGAGAGGGTGTGTAAAAATGATGCCATGGATTGCAATTTACTCAAAAACGGTCAGAATGTAGAGTGTACAAATGCTAAGTTAGTAAACAAATTTATTATTTAAGGTGTACAAAACAGAATATTCAAATCACCCATCAATCCTGAAAGTGAACATTGCGGTAAGCTCAAGACGCGTAGTGCAGCGTCTGAAATCCAACACTAGTACAGATTGACTCCTATAACCTGGAGTCAACGTTTGTCTAAAGAGATCTATAAAACGTCGGCGAGGAAGACTGTCGAACCGTACTTCTTCCATCATTTCGATATCACAGACAGCCTAGGCTACAAATCAGCTCAGTCTTTTACCCAGCATACCATTGTTAACTGCTCTTGGTTAGTTGTAAGACGCTACTATAAACTCAACAGGGATTTTAGTTATAGTTTTAATTAGAAGAAAACGTTGTAACTAAACAAAAGTTCACTATACAGTGAGTCATGAACTGATTTATTACCGTTAAATTTCTGCATTTACATACTATCCATTTAGCTTTTCTTTTTATTACTTAACACCCAACATGAACTAGTCTTTTCACTATAGTAGACATGTTTTTATGTTTTCATTATACAAATAACATTGTAAACATGAGAACGTAGGTATTAGATGTGGGTGACTCATTCATAAGTTCTTGCTCTCTTATTAAATTCATTCTTACCTTTATAATACACCGATACAGCGGTGCATAGAAAACCCTGTCAGAGCCTAACGGCATTGCTGTAATTGTTCGATCTTTGTATCAAACCAACTAATCCAACAGAATAAATTCATCTCATTGGCTGCAGGTTATTTAAAACTTTTTAATATTAACTTTACATTATACACTGTATGTTTACCAATGACAAATAAAAAGACCAACCTAAACATTATAAAACTCACTATAAAACCCACATCAATTAGCAATCTTTCTTGGAATAAGAGAAACCTACGTTCTAAATAACAAACCTCAAAGACCTTTATGTCGATAGTTATCACAGAGACAGACAGACAGACAGACACTCTCTGTTACGAAGGAAATGTCGCCTCCTTAATAATGCAGTGGCTGGTCTTTTTATTTACGTAATATTATTAAAGGTATAATAACCTTTTAAATAAAATTCTGGACACAGTTTGATAATAATAATCAGTTTACACAACTGCATAATTATTGTATTTAATTGTACCTCCGGCTTCTTGATGATAATCTTGAGATTTATGTAGTTTACCTTACAGGAGATTTCAGATAATGCATCCCACGAACCGATAGTCGATTTTGATCAAATAAGTAGGATTGTTGTTAGCACACGATACTATAATTCACAAAAGGCGACGATCTTCAATAAAAGTGTTTGCTTTTTTAAGTTGTGAGGGACTACTATATTTGAAGAAAATACGTGGAAAAAAAACTTTCTGCTATTGTTTGATGCTAATCAGACACTAATTTGGATCTTACAATCCTTATTTTATGGTGGAATAAGTTGTTATATGATACAATTAAAGTTTTCACTCTTACGCTGGAAATACATCGGTATTTTCACGTTTGTTGCCATCTTGACTACAGGAGATTCTTGTTTGACATTTCAAAGCTACAGCCACTTTTAATTTATTCCAACTTTCAGTTATAAATACATAGGACGAATCTATATAGTTTTCATTGCCATTGAGGGTTTCATGCCCAAATTATTAGTCGTGGGTGACATCGAATTAAACACAGAGTCTTTATTTTATTTTATTTTATTTATTTATTTTATTTATTTATTTATTGTATCAACGGTTACACCATTTCCATTCAATAACAAATTATAGACTCAAGAATACTTGACTACTACTTATTAATTATATTATATCAATGAGAATTTTACCAAGATAGTCTAAATAAGTGACAGATACATTGATAAGAATATCAAAAACGACTAAAATCCATAACAATAACGAGTAAATTAAATAGTAACAAAAAGCAACTAACAATTGGACATAAAATTACGATCAGTTTTAGGAGAACTTTCCCACATTTTGAATTTCTGTATGTGGAACTTTAAAGGCGCCACCAAGCACTTTATTCTGCTCCGAACTAATCCAATTAGTAAAGAAGTTCCACACAGGACCAAACAATTTCACTTAATTTTGTGACCCTATAAAGGCGCCACCTATCACTTCTCACCATATACACTGCTCAACCAATTTACTTATGTTGTTACACTAACAGAAAAAAGCATCAAATTTAACAATGTATAAATAAATAAGTTATTTATTCGTTCTTTAGGTTTGAGAATAACGTGCACTAATTTGAATCGCTTTATATATAATAATGAGTGAATAAATAACCGGCTAGATTAAATATATTTGATTGATTGCTCACTATACAACATGCTAGAGTGGTTGCATACATTTTCCGTGTGTACAGCATATATTCGTTTGAGACAATTGTCACTATCACTTATTAGGTCTTTATTACTCAATAATTGTTATTAACTAAGTATCTTTAATGATACACCCATATATCGGCATAAAAACAAATTCTTATGTTCCATTATTTGCGAAAAATTTATGAGTTATTTAAAAAAATATTAACTAATTAAATATTTCCTAGGACATAATAATGTTTATTTTGGAGGCAGAAACTGAGACGTCAATTTTTTTCGCCACTATGTAAATACGTTTCAAATCACCTTTTCCCTTTGCCCTCGAATGGCCAGGACTGGTGGCAATCGCCATTTGTAGTTCACCTCGGGAAAGCTTTTAATGATTTGTGCTCTCAGGTCGAATGGCCAACTGTGCTGGCCAATAATGATTACACGACCCACTCGAATGGCCAGCACTGTTGGCCAATTTACAAATATTGTTATATTTTTTATTGTAAAATAACTTAGTTGTCGGTGAAAAAGCAAAGGGCTGCTGGACTCAATCGCTATTTTGTTTTGTGAGTTATTGAGTAATAAAGACCTAGTAATAAAGTAAAGAGTAATAAAGTGCTAGTGACAATTGTCTCAAACAAATATATACTGTACACACGGAAACTGTATCCAACACCTCACCTCAACTTCCATTGCGCGCTAAAACAATGAAAACAATTACTGACTATTTGCTATGACCTACAAAGTGCACCTTTCTGTTTGCTATTTGCTTTTGTGGAGTTATTTGTGATTTCAAATATTAGTTTTTTAGTTATTATAACATTTGCAGTTATTTTTTGGTTATAGCGATGTAATTGCTTTGTGTTATTTTTGCTGTTTATTGGAACAAGCAAGTTCTGATTACCTGCAGAATGAGTGATTTGCATAATTTTGCTGACAAATCCGATGACATACAGGACATTTTAAACAATGAATTAGCAGATAATTGTAATTCTGCAAATCAAAGTGATATTGACTCCGATGTCGGTGAACTGTTTGATCTTGAAGTACTTAATGAAGTAGGTGACAATTTAGTGATAAATCAAAATACAGGGTGATTCAAAAAGAATACCACAACTTGGAAATGTATAACTTGGAAATGTATAACTCTGCAGAGAATAAAAGGAGGGCTAAGTACTATCCATTGGATAATTAAGGAAGTTCTAAAGTTTTATTTAGTTGCTCATTCGTTCACTTGGGGCACTATTGACAAGGCGTCAGCGTCAGTTGATTATAGGATGGCGACTGCTAAACAGAAAGCTTTTTGTGTTATTGAGTACTATTGAGTAATCGATGACAGTTGATCAGCGTGCATTTCGAAGGAAGTATGGAGTTCAACCTCCTGATAGGTGGTGTATCAAACGTTGGTATAAACAGTTTATTAAGAATGGGTGTTTGTGCAAAGGGAAAATTTCTGGACGGCCGCGCACGAGTGATGAAAATGTAGCACGCATACAGCAAACATTTGTTTGCAGCCCAGGTAAATCGACTCGAAGAGCTAGCAGAGAGCTTCAACTTCCACAAACAATTAATTGTATGGAGAGTCCTACGGAAAAGATTAGTAATGGAACTTTATCGTCTTTAAGACTAGATATCAGCTGAAACCTGCAGCTGATAAGATTAAAAGAATCAATTTCTATGAGTTTATCCTTGCTCAAATCGAAACAGATGAATCGTTCGTTTCAAAGATTGTGTTTAGTGATCAGCTGCCAGGCAGCCCGCGACAGAGCACTTCATCACTGGTGTCCAAGAAGCCCTAACCTTACGCCCTGTGATTGATGCTTCGACTTTTTTTTTTCATTTATTGTCTGAAACCCTCCAAGCGTCCCGCGCCGGAATTCCGGCGAATTAAATAAGCGCGTGTAGCGTCCACACCGGAATTCCGGCGAATTAAACACGTGCGGAAAAGAACAACTCCTGAATGAGCTAGCCGTGTCTGGTAGGCCTGATCGATATATCGTTGGAAATGCCGTAAATGCACGAGTATTTTGATACCCAATACGATAATTTTCTTTAGGTATTTTGGCAACACTGACCCAAAACTTTCTCCCCTTTTGTTGTGTGCCAGCTGGTTAGTCTCGAGCGGGTCGCCTTTGTGTACGGTGCGTTAGTTTCGAGCGGGTCGCCTTTGTTTACGGTGCGTTACTGTGTTATTGTTTTGTTCTTTATTTAGTGCAATGGCAGAAGATTTTTTTGGTAGATCAAGTGATTTGAGAGAATTGATTCACGAAGAAGATGGGGACATTGATAGTGATTTAGAAGCTGAAGAATGGCCAGACAATGTATCACTACAAGACTACTCATCGGGCAGCGGCGAGGAATACGAACCGGACCTTGACAACATTTCTTCATCAGACTCAGGTGATTCAGACAACGGCAGTAGAACTAATACCAATAACGGAAATACATCAATACCATTACCACCTCCACAAACAAGTGAATGGGTTAGGACTTACTCAAACGAACCAGAATGTAATGTTGGAAATAGGTTTCAGGTTAGACAGCCAGGAGTAAAGAATGTGCCACCACGAAATAGTAAACCTATTGAGTACTTTTACTTATTTTTTACCAATGCTGTATGGAACCACATAGTCAGACACACTAACTACTATGCCCAGAACAAAATTAAAACAAAGAGAGATTCTGGAACAATGCCAACGCATTCTAGATTTACAAGATGGGTTGATATAACTGTGTCAGACATAAAAAAGTTTTTCGCTTGTATTTTTGAATATGGGTTTGATTAGACAGAAGAATCTACAAGCCTATTGGGACACTAGGGCCTCACAGACAATACCTTTTTTCCATAAAGTAATGTCATACAATAAATTCATGCTTATCAACTCTAACCTACATCTGACAATGGCGCCAACTCTCCGTCGTGGACAACCCAATTATGATCCCTGGGTGAAAATTAGATTTTTATTAGACCATCTAAATAAAAAATTCAAAGCCTACTTTATTGCTTATCAAAATGTTTGTATTGATGAATCGTAGTGGGAATGAAAAACCGTTGTGTCTTCATACAATATATGCCCAATAAAAAACATGCCCGCTACGGAATAAAAAAAATTTGAAGTATGTGATAGCAAAACCAGTTACATTTTACATTTTGAGCTTTATAGCGGTAGTGATTTTTTTAAAAGGAAACCCGGCACCTTTTTACTGAAAAAGTTATATTAGAAATCATGCAAAAAGCAGGTTTGTTGGATAAGGGTCACCACTTATTCACAGATAATTTTTATACCAAAATCCCTCTTGCTGAGAAGCTTTTGAACCGTTCAACTTTTATCACTGGTACAATAAATAAAAGATCTAAATTTATTTGCAAACAAGGCATTGAACAGAAATTAAAAGCTAGAGAAAGTGTATATTTCAGAAAAGGTGAATTACTTTTTGTTGGATTTCGACAGACGTCTACCCGAAAACCGGTTTTTCTTATTACTACTGCAGGGCATGCTGAAGATAAAATTATCAGAAGCAAAAAAGGCCAAGAAGGTGTCAAACCAGTTGTTATACATAATTACAACCAAGCTATGGGAGGAGTAGACAACTCTGACAAGTCCATTTATCATTTATCTTGTACACGTCCTACCCAAAAGTACTGGAAGAAACTCTTTCTAAATTTTATCGACATGGCTCTATTCAATGCCTTTCTTTTGTATGCAAATAACAGTGACCAACCAATGGATAGAAGGAATTTTATTGTAGACATCATTGAGACACTGGCAGAAAATGATACTGTTCTACCAATACCACAACCAGGTCCAGGAGGTGATACTTCTCACAAGCTCACTCACTTACCCAACAAGAATGATCGGATTTGCGTTGTATGCAACAAGAAAAGCACATATTGGTGCCCAGAGTGCAACTGTGGCATCCACAAACATTGCTACCCTTATTTGGATCACTTTTGGAGGCCTTCTGCTAAAGGGAGGAAAAGAAAGAGGCAAGCCTCCCCCAGCTGCTCTTCGGACTAAGATTTTTCGAAGAAAAAAGAGTGTACCAAGTTCGGTATATTGTAAATAGTGTTGTCAGTATAAGGTTTTATGTAAATATTTAAACATCTTCTTTTTCTACATTATTTATTGAACATAAGTGCTATTTTGGATTTTTTAATAATAATAAAAAAGTGATGGTTATCTAAGTGAAAAGTTGATAATTTTTTTTTTCTTTTTTTATTTTTTATTTATAAGCTCTAAGTTTCAACACATATTTTTGGTGAGTAAATTATTTAATATTTCCTTACTAAGAATTTATTACTGATTGCAATGGTATGCTATAGTGTATGATTATTTCCATATTTGTATTTTTTGCAAATTTTTATCTGAATGTCTGCAAAACGGCTAAATGATGCTGGACGTTCAAGGTGGTTTATACGGGACGCTGGGAGGACGCTTATAATCTACATGCATAGACATAGTCAAACAAGCAGTCAATTATAATTATAAATACATATGCATACAATACCCTATAATACAAGCTAAACAAGCAAATCATTAACATAATATATGAAATAAAATAAAACATGCAATATCGTACATGCAGATGCAAAATAGCACATGCAAATAATTGAGCTAGGATCTAAAATAAATTAATAATGAAGCCTACTTTACCTACACAATTTTGAAGTTCAGGCCAAATCATTTAAAGAATATGGTGCTTTACTTATTAGCCACTTTTTCAGTCCTCTTAAAATTTTGCCCCGTTAATTGTTTCAGATGATTGGGAAGCCTGTCATAAAAAATTGCTCCCTTAATAAAGGGGCTGTTTTCAGTTCGAGAGTAATTTTGCCTCAGTCTGTAAAAATCAGATCTCTGCCTTGTGTTGTGATTGTGTATATTAGAGCCTAACATTGTATAGACTTCATCTTCTTTTACAAGTACAACTACCTGGAAAATATACATAGCATAAATAGTCATTATGTCATACTTAACAAACAAGTCTTTACATGTCCTCCTTGAATCTACCTTAGACATAACTCTTAGTGCCTTCTTTTGAAGGACAAAGATTTTTTCAACATGGCAATTAAAGGTACATCCCCACAACAACAAACCATAAGAGATAAAGGGATATATCACCCCAAAGTACACTCTCCTTAGAGTTACAATATCAAAATAAACAGAAAGACGTCTCAACAAAAATATTCCTGACAGCAATTTTGACCTTACATGATTAATTTGATTTGTCCAGGGAAAACATTTGTCTATGAATAGACCAAGAAACTTAACACAATCATTACTTGTTAATTCAACCCCGTTATCTGATGTGACTGACACATTCAATCCTGCCGAAGTTAAACCAAAAGAAACCATCTCAGTTTTATTACTATTAAGAACTAATTTAAGGTCTTTAAAATAAGACTTTGCAGTATTAACAAAATTCCCAAGAACATCTATCAAACTATCTAAATTATTAGCCCAGCACATGCCACTTACATCATCAGCATACATTGTCATAAAAACATTTTCAACTCTAGGAAAGTCATTGACATACACTATATACAGGAAACGACCCAGAATTGAACCCTGAGGGACACCTATATCAATTGTTCTAGAGTCAGACTTAAATTTCCCAAGCATCTCACCATCATCAAATAACACTTCAGTATACTGAATTCTATCACCCAAATAAGATTTAATAAGTTTAACCATATAAACAGGCACATCATATTGAACAAGTTTTTTCAAGAGAGTACCATGATTTACCCGATCAAAGGCTTTGGAGAGATCCAAACACACCCCAGCCACTCTGAAGCCATTATTTAACTTATCCAAAGACTGATGTACAAAATCAGCAGCGGCGGAGATGGTGCTCCGACCTCCCCTAAAACCATGCTGATACCCAGACAAAAGATTGTTTTTGTGTGAAAAAGAATTTAAGTCTCACCAAGATAAATTTCTCAATCAATTTACCAAAAGTGGATGTTAGGGAAATCGGCCTGTAATTTTCTACAAGGTTCTTAGGACCCTTCTTATAAAGTGGCCTAACTACTGTCAATTTCAAACATTGTGGAAAAATCCTATCATTAAAAACACTTTGTATTTAAAATAGAAGTATAGGAATCAGCTCGTATTTACATTTCTTCAACAAAATTGGTGAAAACTGATCCCAACCATAAGATGTCTTATTATTCAAGTTGTTTATGTGTTTTAACACTTCATCATCTGATATCAAAATAAATTCATCATCATCATGCGGACCCAAGTCCAAATCTGAATTTTGTCCTTGTGAAGCTTCTGTATCATCTATGTAGCATGAATTGACAAAAAAATCATTAAACATATTGCTTACCACTACAGGTTCTGAAATTGTACAGTTATCCTTATCAACTAATTCAATATTATTTACACTATTTACAGGAGCTCTAATGCTATTTACAAATGCCCAGCTACTTTTGGACACATTCTTAGAGTTGTTAATTCTCTCATTAATAAGCTTAGATTTAGCCTCTGCAACCTTTTTGCGAAAATCCTTTTTACAGCTATCATACTTTAATTTATAGTCTAAAATGCCAGTTTCTCTTTATAAATCATAATACATGGACATATCTTCCCGCAGTATTAAAACATCTGCATCAAGATTAACCTTACCAATACTCGGGGACATACCGTTACCCAACTTACTTTTTTTTATAGGACAATTGACATCTAAATGCCACAGCAAAGTATCAATAAAAGATTTCCATTTCTCATCTAAATTTATCGCATCATAAACATTATCCCAACTTTCCCCTGCCAAACCAGCTTTTAACGCTAACACATTAGCATCAAAGAAAACTCTTCGAGAGATCTTTTTCTGAGTAGGCCTGGAAGACTCTTCTCTCCCAGCCACTTCAACGCCCAAAAGACTACAGTGATATATGTCAATTATCTGACCAAAGTGGTCAGACACAAAACAATTTATCACAGAAGCATCAAAATCGTCCACATTAGTGACGATATGATCAATTGAGCTAGGCCTATTCACATCCTGAACTCTGGTTGGTATATGACCTAAAGTGTCACAAAGCCCATAAGACAACAACAAGTCACTAAATTCATTTGACTGGCAATTAGAAAACAAAGTATTTACATTCAAATCCCCCAAAATTAAAATTCTTACATTCCCATTCCTTAAGGTTAACCTATGCAAGACATAATCCAGCTTTTCTAAAAAGTTTAAAAAATTTCCATTTGGGGATCTATATATACATAAAATAAAAATCACAAAGTTCAGAATGTTCAACTTGGCCATCGCTGACTCGAGATCCATATCCACACTCATGTCAGCAGCCCAAGAAACATCACCTATATAACCACTTAAATGTTTCCTGGCAAATAAGGCAACTCCTCCTCCTTTGTGAGAGATCCTGCTAAAAGAAGACACAAGAGCATAACCTTCAAAATAAAATGTTTTAAATCCTCATTTGACTTTTGATGCTCTGTAATAACCATAAAATGAGGAGATACATCATCCACAATAAGTTCAACCAAGTCTAGCTTGTTACCAATTCCTTCAACATTTTGATGGAAAAAGCGTAAAAAATTTTGTGTTCTCAAGGGATTACTTACCGGTACCTCTTCCCTAAAAAATTTCCGGGTTTCACACCCACACCAGGCCCATTTGTGGACTTGAATGTATTTCTAGGTGAATCGTACTCCTTTACAAAAACTCCTTCCGGCCAAAAATCAGGACACAACACCCGTTCAAAATGTTTGTCAAGTATACATACCTTAAAACTTGAATAGTCACTATATTTGGTTTTCAGTTTCTCACTTTTGGAAACCTCTACACCATCAACAGTAACATAACCTACAATGTCATCAACAGAAGTATCTGGTGCACAACGGGATATAAAAACCCACTTAAATTTTTCAACTGACTTAAGCCCACCTCTCTGTGTATTGGAACCAATTATTACGGGCTTAGTAACTCTCCCATACTGGTTTCCCTTCTTATTGACTAATCCAATAATAGGCCTAGGTTCTTTTCCCTTCACACACTTTCCAGATTTGCTTTGGTCAAAAGATGAAGATTTTTTGTACGATACAGTTTTCCAGGTTAGTTCATCACTATCAATCGTATCCACCTCCACTGTATCATTAATCAAACCAGACGACAACTGAACACATCGATTTTCTGTAGTCGATTGTATATTCGAATCTCTCAAATCATTTTTACAGTCTATGTCCACCATGGAGTAAACAGTCTGGTCCTGGTCTTCTTGTTCTGCAGTTTTACATTCAGCTGTCTGTGTCGTTGAACGTTCGTAAGCCTGTGACAAAATCACATTACTATCAACATTGTTTTTTTTCTTCACACTACAGACGTCTACATCCGGTCTACATTTCTTAGAGTGCTGAGACACGTCAACTAAATTATTGGTAGTTTCAATTACCTCATCAATTTTCTTATTCAAAATTACATTATCGTCAACCACACCCTTCACAATTTCAACCAGTTTACACACAGTCGAATTTAGCTTAATAATTCTATCAAAGTCACACGTGTTTTTCACCAGGTTTTCTCACCTAAGTCCGCAAGGAGAACACAACCATCTAGATTTATCCCCAAGCTGTTTAATTAATTCATACTCACTCTCTGAAATTCCAACACATCCACAGTGATAGCAAAAACCACAAAAACCTTCACATCCAACCGCACTATCATCATCCAAAACTAAAATCTTACAGCTCGGACAAATTTGATCACCAGCCATAACCAGCCTTCTTCTTCTCTCTTCTACCCCTCCCAGCCACCATTGATGATGTGAAATAAGAAATAACCAAACTGTTACGCCTGATATGCAACTGAGAGTGTGGAACGTGTTTGAGTATTTTATAATGTAGACGAGTTTTTAGCATAGGATTGGGAGACCACCAATTAAAAAGACTGACTGAATCCGTCGCTGGAAGGGGGAATCATTGGCGAATGAATGTATGCATGTAAATTTGTAAATTGTATATCTGAATGAGATCTATTGTGCAGTGTATGAAAAAATTCTAGCAAGTAAAAAGTAGACTTTTGCCATGCGTTATAGAATGTTCTGGTAATAAAAATCTGATTTGATTTGAGTATCAGGTTGATATTGCTCGAGTGTCCGGAGGGGGTGATATTGAACATCTCTGAACTTGTTTTTGAGCGAAAAACTTGTTTTAATACTCTTTGTAATTATGTATAACAGAAGGTTCTATTATGTTTCTTCCATTAAATATACATATTTAAAGTTGTGGTATTCTTTTTGAATCACCCTGTATATTAGAAGAGCAGTACATTGGATATAATAATGGTGTTGAAGTGAACTATGATGACTTTGAGGAAGTGATTGAGGAACAGTTTTCTAACAGTGAAGCAATAAGTGAAGAACAGGCAGAAGGAAATGGAGAAGACCAGGCTGTAGTAATTGAAGAGAGAGAGAGAGAGGAAGAGGCTGCTGAAGGAGATGGTTGAGAATAATGGACTGACGACGACGTAAGGTTTAATAAATTCACTTATTCTAATAATAGTGGCTTTCGACCACCTCGTGTCCCAATAGCACAGACAGAAAAATATTTTTTACAATTGTTTTTTACAGATAGCTTACTTAGAGAAATTGTTACTGAAACAAACAGATATGCCAGAGAGAAAATACTTAAGAATACACCGTTAAGAAAGCGATCTATCTGGTGGTCATGGAAGGAAGTGACACTTCCTGAAATGAAAGCTTTTTTAGCTGTGTTAATATATGGGAATGAATCCAAAGCCAGAAATAGAAGACTACTTCTCTAGTGACTACGTAGATTACCAACCTGTTTTTAAAGACAATTTTTCAAAGGACAGGTTCCATAAAATCTTTTGGAACCTGCATGTTAGTCTACCATAAACTAGCCGTGTAGGAGGATTTTTGACCCGATCTGGTAAGGTAAGAAGGGTTGTCCAGTATTTAGATAAGAAATTTAGGCAGTACTACGTCCAAAAGCATAAAGTTAGCATCGACGAGAGTACAGTGGCCTTTTAAGGCAGGGTTTGTTTTAAAGTTTATAATAAAGACAAACCCATTAAATGGGGGATAAAGATTTGGATCATGTCTGAGTCTGCAAGTGGGTAAATTTGTGGCAAGACAACAACAGACTGCATGTGCCGAGAGGACCTAGGTGTCACAAGTAGAGTAGTGTTACACTTGGTTGAATAACTAGAACATGACTATGGAACAGTAGAAGGTCTGCATGTATTCACAGACCGCTTATATACAAATGTACAACTTGCAGATGCATTACATGAAAAGAAATTGCACATAACTAGTACAATTGTACGCACAAGAAAAGGATTACTACCTCAAGTAAGACCGAGCAGAAAGGGGAGAAACTCTAATACAAAGAAACAAAAAAGAGATGTCCAAATTATAAAACTGAAGAAAGGCGAGATCAAAGCCTTCCGAAAAGATAACAAATTTTTCCTTCTCCTTTGGAAAGACACGAATGAAGTGACTATGTTGACCACTTTGTACGATACATCCACGCAAACTGTAAGACGGGTGAAGAAAGGTAGAGTAGTGGAAACTGTACAAAAGCCAACCGTTGTATAATATGTATATACAATGAGTTTATGGGGGGGGGTAGACCTAACAGACCAGTATATATCAATATCATCATATGCCTTTTTAAGAAAATCCATCAAGTGGTGGAGAAAAATCTTTTTTTGGTTATTGTAAACAGGAATTCTCAATTCCTTCATTTTGTTTAACAGTAATAAAACACAAGGAGAGAAGGTGACCCAAAGAAAATTTAGAAAACAGTTAGTGCGTGAAGTTCGAAATACAAACAAAAGATTTAGACCCTCAAATATTAGTGATGAACAGTCACTGAATGGCGAACTAAACGTAATGTATCCCCTTGAAGAAAGAAAAACAAAGGACTGCGCTGTGTGTAGCGACCGAACTGTAGTAAGCGTTTGAAGACGTACCAAATTCTTCTGTAACACTTGTGACGCTAAGCTTTGTCCTGGAGCTTGCTTTGAAAAATACCATACCAAGACAAATTGTAAAGACTGATTTATGTGTCCAATGTTGGATTTTTTAACAGTAATATTTCTATCTTTTATGTTAATACATGTTATCATTTCTTATCTTAGTTATTACTATAATGCAAACCCTTGTAATTTGATGATTTTAAGTTTAGAGCAAATTAAAATACTCCTGTTGTCATGAAACCAGTTAAAATAAAACTGTTTTTATTAAAATAAAAAAGCAAACAAACACACTCAGTAACGATTGCGAAGTATGAATGAAATATTTAGTATTTGATCTCAAAGTGTGTGTCTATACATATGGAACTTTATTGTACTTTTTTCACTAATTGTCCATATTTAACTAATGTCTCTTCTCTGCAAGAATTTCAAGGGGATATTAATTTTAACAATGAATAAGTTCAAGTAATGTTTCGGGGCTATTTTATAATTTAAAAATTGTTTTAAATAAAGCATTGTTTGCATTGAAAAGTTTCTTGTTTATTACTTACTCAAATAAATTTGCTCTAATGTTTTATAATAAATAAAACCACACCATAAAATTCAGTATGTTTTAACTTTTTAAGCAAATTAAAACCTAACCATTTACGTGAACATATGGGGTTTAAAACAATTAAAAACCACACTCATTTACAAACACGTTTTTAAACATAAAATAGCTTTCCGACCTGGTAGATTTGTGAACGTCACTTTGCGTCGAGCTGACAAAGAAGCCGCCATGGCCATCAGTATACCACCCGAGAGAACAAAACATAAGAAAATTTGTCTAGCTGAGACAGAAAATGGCTGCGGCCAGCAGTTCTGGCCATTCGATCTGAGAGGGACAAACCTTAAAAGGCACTACCGAGGCAAAGGGTTAAGTGATTTAAGACTGAAAGTCTCGCTGCTTATCATTTAGCGATAAGATAAGACAGGAATCCACAGCGCTTTCCAGTCATCGAACAGATTACAGACAAAGGAAAACGTTGCAAACGACATCGTGTCATAAGGAATTGAACGCATTGCTTAAAATACGTGGCAGATAATCAACGTGAAAGTCCTTCTAACTTACCTAATAGATAGTCATTAAATAATATAACTATTATTACTGAGAAAAAGCGTAAAACACATCAAATGGTTTTATTTTATAACTATAATCTATAACTTAATGCCGGAACCTTGAAATAATTCAAGTTAAACCCCCTATATTAGAGAAATCACTAGTAGAGAAACAGAGATAGATAGCAGTAGAGAAATATTAGTAGATAATGGTAGATTAACAACCTCGGGGGTGTCATTAATCAAACTTCGTCTGATTCAACACAACAGTGAGGTGCAGCCCTTGAACTGAGCTGAAAGTTACGATAGATAAATTAACTCAGACCACACAGGTCAACTGTGACCATTAACGTAAAACTATTTAGTTCATAAACTTTATCGTATCGTGGAGATATATCATTTATACCTAGTTTTATTGCTCATTTATTGCTTACAATGGGATTAAAAGTTACTTTAATTTCCATTATACAAGGTGATTGAAAAGTCTGGGTACGGCTTATTATTTTACAAACCATAGCAGATAACATCTATAAACTTTGCACAGTGTTATATGGCTATGTAAACTATTTTCCCTTGCTATTACCATGACATGCCAACCATGGGGGGACGGCCCACAGAGGAAAACATGGAAATCTTAAATTAAAGCATGGGTCGCGTGATACCTCATTTTAAAGAGCTCACTTAGTAGTGTTGAATGCCGCAAACCGCATGATGATGAATTTTTACATTTATTTTTATACATTTAAAACTAGAAGTTACAGATGTTGGAGAATGGCTCTCTACACATTTTAGACCGTCATTAAGAAGTTGAGCAAGATATAAAGGCACTAACAGAATGGATTAATAACCCCGATCCCTACCATATTCTCTAAATTAAACAGTCTCCCATGGCCAGCTGTATGGTCTAAGTTAAAATAATTGAAACAAGTTAATTTTTCATCCCGTAGTATGGGTATTCAGCTAGTAGAATATATAATTTAAGAAAATGATTTGTTGATAATAATTCTTTCAATACAGAAATTAAATGTACTTATACATAAAACGCATGCCTCTTTCTTATGCCATTTATCCTTATCTTTAATAGGCCTTCCTTGGGACTAATTTCAGAATCTCCTTAAATTCTGCTTTAATTCGAAGAATGATTATCAAGAATGATCAAATTATGTTTATAAATGTCCAATTGGTATAGTAATGGGTTATGACAAACATTTCTTAAAACAAAAAAATAAACATAATTCCACCCAAAACCCGATACTGTACAGTAAATGCAGTGTACAGACAGTGTTGCCTACTGTGTTGAAATGTAGCGCCACCCGTTGAGTCCTTCCTCTAAGCATAAAGTTAAGTTAAACGTGGCCGTACAGATTTGGGCATATTAGGGTAATCCATCCTAAACGTAAAAAGGGAGAATGATTAGTGCTATAACTAAAACAAAATATAATTACTCTAAATCACATACAAAGATTCCACTGTCTGGTGACATGTTAAGACAAAGTAAAGTAAGGATGTCTTATTTTACCAGGCGAATTTAGGGCTAAGAAGCACTCTCTAACACTTAATCTGCGGACCAACGGCTTATAGGTGACATTTTATGGACAAATTGTGCCAAAACCGGCAGTTCCATGTTTAGTTTTTAAGAGCTTTAAACGTGTTGACCTTAAATTTATAAAATTCTTGATGCCAACCTCTCGCGTTTAAGTTTTCAAGAACTAAATTCACGAATGGCAATTACAGTCAAAATAAATATCAATACTTCTACATTGATACTGGTCAAACTTTTGCCGTTCTTACATTAGGTCTTAAAACTTTATCAACGACCGAGTTGAAACACATTAAAAAGCTGAAGCCACCCACCACCAGTAGAATAATGAATGCCATTTACAGTATAGCAAAGCCTCTGCGTGGCAGAGAAGGTTTAATATCCACAACTCCGCCTCTCTCGTTAAGATATTTTTCATTTCGTTTCAATAGCTGTCTCGAGCTCATTTTCTGAACAACACCGAGGTTAGGTATTATTTTATTTAACTTCCGTGTTGGTCTTAAATCATTTAAAAATTGTGAAATGCCCACACCCTTACTTTGCTTTACTCATATAGCCTACTTTCTACTTCTATACAAACCATATACTACTTTTTATTGCAGTGTTTATTATTTTTTGTGTGAAATTTGATAAAAACTATTGAGTCATTAATTGATTTATTTTAACTACGAATAATCATTCCATTTTTATTTTAATATAATTAATGGAAAGGAATATTCTTCACCTATCTGTTCTTTTGAGTTGTTTTTAAAATTTTAGACAAATATGATTATTGGAAATTTAACTGTTAGTACTTCGCTCCTTACGAGAGCGACACTAGAGATAACAAAAGAAAACTCTGAACACAGTGCATAATAATTGAAGGTTTGTAAGTTGTAGATGAAATTGACATACGTACATATCTGTGTATTGAAAGTTAAAAGTTATTAGAAATTAGAATCATTAGTTGTCAACAACGAATTATGCTATACCAACCTTAAGATTCATAAGAATATAAAGATAGTGATAAAATGAAACTTGCATGAGGTATTTTTAGTTTCAAAATAAATATGACTAATATTGTTGATACGGAATTATAATTTAAATGATTTCATTAGAGATTTCTGTAAAATGGTAGATTTTTCTTATTGTTATACTTCGAGAAACTAAAAAAAACCTGTAATAAACCTCGTTTTTAATTTTCTGCTTGTCACGTCATGGTTCTGGGTGACCTGAGTTTTAGAGAATACTGTTTCGTTCTAGAGAAGTGACGTAGGTTAGAGGCAAGAGATGGGAACTCTATTACCGTGTGTCACTTATGTAACGGGTACTAGAACCCTCTCACTGTGTATCGTGGTTCCAGTTGAATTTATTTTTGGTTTTATATATGTTTCTGAGAAGAACTTCTTAAATGCCATAACATTAATCTGGGATACCAAAAAATAATTCACTGCAGAGTTTATGGTTCTGGTCGACCTACACTATTGACGTTATCTGTAATCTATAATGAGCTCATCAGACAAGATAAACCTAATTGCCTTGGAACCTAATTGTATTCGACCTGAAGCACTGAAGTAGGATAAAGTACAGTGCATTGAGATCCCCTTTCAATCACCTTTAGTTATTTAGTTAACATATCTATTGTCATATTAAGGTTCCGGATACCATCTCATCTGGTGGCCACGAAAAATTTCTTCTATATTGCAGAGGTTGGAAATTTCATTAATTTAAATAATTTAAGTCTTGAATAGGTAATGCCAAGTAGTTTTATTCCAATATATATATATACAGAATGGTAAAAATTCCCGGAACGGTTTAATATATTTTTTACCAATATAGATAAAGTAATGAGTCTTGGTATATCAATAATAGCCATAAATGTCTAGTTTTTTAAGGTATTAAAACCTTTTTATCCCTTATGGGGGACGGCCCACGAGTAGTCAGACAAAATTCTTAAATAGAGCATAGAGTTTTATATCAAATTAAAGGCCTTAGTTTGTAGAACACATTGCCGCAAACCGGACCTCAAAAGGTTCACTCTAACTGAAATGGCGGCGTTTTAAAGTTATTCGACATTAAAATATCAGAACATATATACATATATCTGTTATATGTATAAATATATATATATATATATATATATATATATATATATATATATATATATATATATATAAGTAGATATGAATATGCCGGTTCTAGACCACTTTTGGGACAGACAGAAAATCAATGTAAAATACTGTCCATTGAACCATAAACAAATCTAATAAAATCTAACAGGAAAGCACGAATGTTAAATAACCGAATCTTTAGCTGTTTTACTGTTCAATGTTTGCTTCTACATTTATAAGCTGTTTTAATGAAAAAATCAAAAAATCTTAATAAAAAATCTTTATTCTACAAAGTTAATTGTAACACAGTCTTTATCTTTTATAGTCTTCTTTCCAGTAACAATCAAGTGTAATTTTTCATTTTTGTTTAATTCTTTAATCTTTTTCTCATCCAAAACAGTCAAAAATCTGTTCGGTAAGTGTACTTTACAATCTTCCAACTCGGCAATTATTGTAAACCCGAATTTATCTTTCATTTTCTCCAAATTCAAGATTCTATGTTTCTTCCTTTCTTCCAATTCATTTAACTTCTTATACTCTTTAAACTTGCATTCACCAATATCATTTAACTCTTTCAAGAACTCCATTTAAATAGAAAAAATTTAAAGACGGAAAAAATGAAATTTGCTAACAATCACTCGAGAAGTCGGGGAGAATGTGAGTAAAACCGCATTCTTTTCACGAGGTTCTTCGTTTAATTTCTCCAAATGTACTATAAAATCATCGAGGATTTCTGGTTCAAAATCATAAACAAATTCAACATCCAGATAATGAAAAAATACAGGTAATATCTTTTCATAATAAACGTGTGTATTTAAACCAACAAACCTAATGTATTCTTTGAAAAGGAAAATAATTTTTTCAACGGTTCCAAGAGATAAGTAAAAATTTTTATTCTGTTTTCTAAATTCTGTAACAAATTTTGTTTGTTTCTCACCTCCGTATTGTAATTTCATAAGCAGATTATTCAAATGTGTTAGTTTATTTCGAAATTTCTTAGGTTTAGGTCTTTCATACAAAATTAAATTACAATCTCTACAAACGAATCTTTTATCAACAATTTCTCCTCTATTATAACACTTGTAACAGTTGGCATTATACTCTTCCATTTAAACAAAAAGATTTTTTTATAAATGGAGATTATGGAACTAAGTCTGCCGAGATATAAATTTTTCAGCGCAAATGTTTATGTTTATATTTGAACTACCGAGATAAAGAGAAATGATTTTTATTTTATTATTCAACTATTTAGGATATTTTGTCTATGATTACAAAGATTATTCCGGAAGAAATCGAGATTTTTCATCAGCGAAAGAGTATATTTTTGAAGTTTTAGAAGGAATGAAAGAGAATAATATGAATTTAGCAAATTATTTTCTTAAATAAAAAACTTTTCTACTAAATAGTCACCAAACAACATGAACTCTCCAAAATCACTTCAGTTTCTAGCATTTAAAGAACTTACCACAGGAAATAGTTATAAAGACTTCTTTGAATTACCTAAATATGTTAAACAAATGTTGATATTTTCCTTAAGTGAAAACGAATCCTTAAATGAAAAACGAATTCAGAGAACTTTTAAGTACTAAAAAGTGTTCAATGCAATTTATTACAGACAACTTAGATAGTATAAATATGTTAAATGTAATAGGAGATTTTAAATTAAATAATAGAAAAATAAGAAAAATATTCCGATTTTTTACAAAATAAACTAAAACACCAACAATCTGACATTTTTCATCGCTTTTATGCTAAATTTCATTGTTTATTTGTTGGAATATTAAGAAGTCAAAGGAATATCTACACAGCCAGTTTTTTAACAAGTCTTTGTAAACAACAAGATTTATCAAAGGAATTTATAAGAGATCACGCTTTTGTTGTAGATTGGGATAAATTGTATGGAAAAAACATTTACGAAACAGATATATTGTGTGTGTGTGATTCTGACGAAGAAAAGAGAAACGTTTGTCATTCAGCAATTCAATACGATATAATGAAAGACATACAAAATGAGTGTTGTTAGTGTGCGTGTTTTTTGCGATATCTACTTAACTTCTAAGAAATTGGGAATGGGAGAAGAAGAAAGGTATCATATATTTTATTTCAATCAACTGTAGATTTGTGACGTCTGCTGTGAGCGTTTGTACCACTAACGCTTGACCTCGAATCTCATTTTATTGAAACATGTGAGAGGCGTTTGTGTCACTAACTATGACGTAGGCGTTACCACTAGGAACGCGGTGACCTCGACCGTTTGTTTCACTAACTATGACGTAGGCGTTACCACTAGGAACGCGGTGACCTCGAATCTCATTTTATTTAAACATGTGAGAGGCGTTTGTGTCACTAACTATGACGTAGGCGTTACCACTAGGAACGCGGTGACCTTGATACTTTTCGTCGTACAATTCATCACTTTACATCACTATTTTCACACAATGTTTTATCACAGTTTAGAATGTCTACACAAATTCACAATCTTCTTGTAATGTCTTTCTTCGAGTCCCAAATATAAAAGTAACTTATAAAATATAATAACACTATGAATGGCAACGCCCAGTGGAACACTTCACTTCACTTTTAACAAGAAACACAGAACATCACACAATCTTCTTACTTCATATAAAGTCCATATCTTCTTTCTTCAACTTGCAAATACATTAGAATCTTCTAAATAATGATATATCTTGTTAAATTTCGTTAAAATAGAGGAGGATCACACATGGCTAGCTATACGTGGCCAACACCCAGCAAGAGATGAAGACGAGATGTAGTGTTACCAACATGTTAAAATGAAATGTCTCAATTCCCTAGAACTGTTATAGTTTCCAATGTATATTAAATAAGTATATATCAATATTTCTTTCAAACCTTGTTGTTCAAAAACCACTCAACCGATTTTAATGAAATTTGGTACACATATAGTAAATACTTAACTCTTTCGACTTAACTTATCCATAAGGGTGAAATCATCCCCTATTTCTTAATATTCAAAGAAAAATAAAAAATTTTATCGGAAAAATCTGAAACTTCAAAAACAAGCGAGTTCAACTTAAAATTTCATGAAAATAACAAAATTTTCAAAATCTACCCCAATCATCCCTTATCTTTAAACTCTTATATCTCGAGAACTATTGGAGCTTTTTTGATGAAATTTGGTATATAGGATCAGTAAATATTAAAGTATTTTTTAAAATCACCACTTCCGGTCCATGACCTTGAAATAGTTTTTTTCCTAATATCATCCCTATTTTTCAAAATTTTTTAATGCAATTTAAAATGTATACTTTTATCAATGTCTTTAACAATTCTGTAAAGTTTTAAAAACTATCCGACGAATAACGCGATTTTTACTGAATTTCTCTAATATCGTTCTTAATCACATCATAGGCTAAAAATTTCTCAGAGACAACAACAACATAACATGTCGAGTTTGTAACAGCTTTTTGAAAATCCATATTGATAATTATATCGTTCTTTGAACCAGAAATATTTGTCATACTCTTTGTTGTATCAATGACATAAATAGGTCTATTCGCTAAAAATTCTTTAGGATTGTAATACATTTCCTTATTATTACAGTAAACTTTCTTAAAATCTTGATACATCTGATACATGATTCTGAAAAGACCTCCGGAAATGTTTAAATTTTGTAATTCATCTGGATAATAAGAACCGTTCAATTTTACTCTGATATTTTTTACATCCAAACTATCAAACTTTGAAGGATTTTTTTCTTGATTATTCTGTCTATCTGTTTGAAAACCTATGATAACGAACTTGGGATTGAAGATATTTCTATAAATATTTGTGATATCGAACGAATAAGTTGTTCCGGAAATACCTTTTTGTTCAATACATTGCCAATCTAGAAAATTAAACATAATGTTTTGACTTTTTGTAATTTCATCAATCAACCTTATTTTACTCGTGATTTTATAATCAATCATTGGAACTCTAATAAAAAAATCTGTAATTGTTATTTTTCCATCAACAGGCATAACATTTCCAGTTGCAGTCTTCAGAATCACATCATCGTCTTCTGCTCTTATAAAACTTAGATAAAATCCTCCTTTATAGATCGGAATAGTAACATTTTCAAAAAATCCTAATCCAAAATGAGATAAATTTCCAGCTGCTTCAAAAACACCAAATTTAAAATCTGATTCAAAGCCATTAGAAGTTTGAGAAATAACATCACTTTTTGAATACGAAATAGTTCCTTTAATAGTGCTTAACTGACCACAGTTTTCGACTTCTTCTATCAATTTATTGTGTTTTCTTACTTCAATCTTAGAAAATAAAAACGGTATAAAAATTATCGATTAATCTAACATTATCAGTACCAAGATATGCTTGACCATCTTGTTTTGTTAAAGTTCCAGAAATATAAAACTGGAAGTTAGACGAGCAAAAGTTATCTCCAAAATCAATATTAAACTCAATTCTTTTATTCGGTTCATTCAAATGTTGTTTACTAATTGGATAGAAATTTTTAAACTCCGCCCTTTCAATATCACTAGCATACTTTCTGTAGTCCGCCATTTAATAAGAGAAAATTTAGAAATTTTAAACATCGTGTATCATTTTTTCATCGATCTAATGTACGTTTTTTATAAGAAAAGATACAAATTTTAGTAAAAATAATTATAAAGATTAGAGTCATTTTTAATGATCTACTTCGTCATATTCAGGATTCTCTTCCTTAAATTTTGCGATCTCGGTCACATATTTCAATAAAATTTGCACAGGATAGTAACCGCTATCTATAATATTGTTCCAATCAACTGTATCTTTATTTTCATCCAAAAACTTTATACTCAAGTGTTGATAGAGACAAAGAACAGACATATGATCTTTTAATTGATAATGTATATTTTCTTGAATGAACTCTGATGATAAAGTTTGATATTTAGCAATGTTATACCAATTCAATTTGTTTACGTATAATCTCATCATATCTTCGGATAATTCATATTTTTGAGAAATATCATCCCAATGTTCTTTTTTCAAATCTCTTTCGTGTTGCATTATAAAAAGATCGAAAGCACTGTAATGTCCCGCCATCTCTATTTATTAAGAAAAAATTTCAAAATCAAGTTTTTATAAATTGGCTCTTTTTAGTGTTACATTCAGCACATTTTCCAGAAACTCTTTTAACTCCATTGATGTTTGCATAGTATTTTATATCATTTGTTTCAGTTTTTGCCTTACACCTCACACAATATATGAGCGCCATTTACAAAAGAAAAATTTAAATTGAATCATCGTAACCACCTACTCCATTAAATCTGTTGTCGATGTTTTCAAAAGTTTTATCGACATCTTCTTTAAATTTATTAAAGTTTTCTTCTAGTTTATTTACCTTATCGAGATATAAAGAGTATCGATCATCTATACTTTTAAGTAATTCATTATTATGTGTTATTTTCTCATTGAAACGTGTACCAAAATCTTCAAAAAAGTTTATTTTCTCATTAAAACTTGTATCAAAATTTTCCAGAATTTTGTTAACTGCTACACTAATTATTTCATTAACAGTATTTTTATATATATCAAAGTTTTCTTCTAGTTTATTTACTTTATCAAGTAATTCACCAACATCGTCTACTGATCTTCTATTTCTGGCTTCTAACTTGTCATAGACTTCTGTTGTAAAATCTTTAACATGCTGTTTATGATTCTCGTAATTTTTGTTTAGTTCATTAAACATTTTAATATGATCTTCTAATTGAATCATTACAACAACATCAAATGGATTAATTCCTTTACTAACACTGCTAATTCTTTTTCCTTTAAAATCTAAGGCATTTTTAACATTCGGATCATGTAAATCAACAATATCGATGTTTTCTGATAATTTTAGAGGTTTTAAAATTTGTTCTTTAACAACAACATCATGTTTGTCAATACCAGGTCGAAACACCGACAATTCTTTTTTTATTAGCCAAACTAACATAATTCTTTTCAACTTTGATCGCTTCAGTAATTTTATCAGCTTTTTCGATATGAGACATTAAATTGGTAAATATTTTTTTTGCACTATCTTCAAATTCTTTTTTCAATGTTTTTATTTTATCAGCAACTTCACTTGAACTCATGAAATTTGCAAGTTTGTTATCATATTCTGCTTTAAAATCTTCAATCTCGACAGCAAACATATCTGAATCTGGAAGGTTTTGTAATAAATTTTCTAACTTGTTATCAAACTCATTTCTCAAACTATCAAAATTGAAACTATTATCTACATTTTGAATAATTTGTGTACCAAATACGTCAAAAATATTTCGTGAATCCATATTTATTAAGCAATAATTTGTTGACAACGTCTTTAAAATCTTTACCATTACTCAGTTCATTCAAAACAAAAACACATAAATGACCACAAATTGGGGGATCGTTATAGTCTTGAATCTGAGAATCATTGTAGTAGACGCTTGATTTTTTCAAATATTTGATCAATTCTATCGGCGGTTTGTCCTCAATTCTTCCATAGGAATCAAAATAACAGACATTCTTATCATTCTTATAATAACAAACCCAATGCGTTCCACTTCCCATAATCGAGTCTAAATTCACAATTCCACATTCAAATTTCTTAACTTTTTCAGGTAATGTATCTCTCATGAAGATTCCTCTAAAATGTTTAATATTTTTGCAGATTTCTTCCAATTCTCCGAATGTTAAGGGTTCAAATTTTTTTTCAGATGTTTGATTTCACGTAATTCAAAGTTTTTTCATCTAATCCAGATCCTGTAACATCTTCCAACTCTTTATCTAACCAATTTAAAATGTTTCGAACAATAGGAATCACATCCTTTTTAACGATTGGAGCAGCTTTACGAACATAAGGAACAACATTTTTAACAACTGGAATATTTTCTCCAAAATCTAATAAATCTTTCAAAAGTCCACCATTTTTAAGTTCTTTCAACTGATTATAAGAAAATTCTATTCTGGTTCCTTTATTGTTTTTCTTATGTTTTTCGAGTTTATTGTATTGTCTATTTGTTAAAAATATCTTATCTTCGCCATTTTTTAGTTGATCTATTTTAAATTTAATACTAACGGGTATTTTCTTCTTAAAAGCGGATTTTATTTTTTCTTTCTGATTTTTGCTGAAGTTTACATTCACCTCCATTTATATAGTTTAAAATTTCAAGTTCTCTTCGATTCCCATTCCTAGTTTTCTCTTCAAAAACATTGCTCCAGCTGTTGGAAGCGCAACAAATCTTTCACCTAAACTAGCATCTTTTGATAAAAATCTATCCATTGCTTTATCTTGCAAAACTTTATCTGCTATATGTCTGGAATTTGTGTCTCTATGTTTTGCATAAAAAATATCGTGTTCCATAGCAGCTTGATCTAATTTATTTATACCAGGATCTCCTCTTTTTAGTCTTTTTTCGAGTTTTGTGCCAGGCCCCAGATACTGATAAGTTGGTACGTGTAATTCAAAAGGTAAATTGTTGATAAAATCATTCAAAAGTCCACTACCCTCAATCATAGATGAACTTATTGCCGGCAAAACTCGTTTTAAATATTTAATTCCATCAGGTTTTTCAATCATTTCATCAAGTTTGTTCGAAATAAAATCTTTAATCGCTTTCTTTTCGTTCAAAAAATTGTTGTTTCCAGCCTTTTCTTGAGCATAAATATAATTAATAATTCCATCGAGTTTTGTCAAATCGTCGATATATCTGTATTCAATCTTATTATCACTGTATTTTCTCACACCTGATCCTTCGATTCTTTTTTCCCAAATTGGTTTAATCAAATTGAGATATTTTTTACCTTTACTTGACTTTGGTTTCTTAGTTGATGGATCATTATTTTTGTAAATTGAATCAGATTTCCATAAAATTTCGGTATACTTTTTCAAGTCTTCTTCAGAATATAAACCGTCTTTTGGAACATCAATGCCTGTTAATAATCTCCATAAACCTTGAGTTCCTTCATATGTTTTTTCATTAATAATGATATCATTATGTTCAAAATTCACGGGCAAATTTCCAATCATAAAACTTTTCTTTTTTCTGTCCCAATACAAACCAAATTTATCATCCTTTGCTCTAGGAAGAAATTTTTTACCAATTTCACCAATTATTATATCCGTTGTTCCAGGACTTATTGGTTCAACTATGGTAGAGTCTTCAATGATTCGAGGTCTAAATGGTGTTGAAGATGGTAATTTTGGCAATTCAAACTCAGATTCTGGTATCGAAATATCAGCAAATTGTCGTACAACTGGAACCAAATTCATCAAATTTTGATTATCGCTTAAAACATTTTCAATTTTGCCCTCAACATTTTTTATTGCAGATGTTACAGGTTGATTAATTTTTTGAATAAATTCTTGTTCTTTTTCATCAATTCGAATCTGTTCTTTAAATTCTTTGATTAATTTCTTTTCTATTTGATCAAGTTTTTTCGCTTCTTCAGAAGTTACGTTCGCCATTTATTTAGGAAAATTTTAAACGTGGAACGTAAAACGTGAACACGAAACGTGAACACGGAACGTAAAACGTGAACGTGGAACGTGAAACACGAACGTGGAACGTGAAACACGAACGTGAAACACGAACGTGAAACACGAACGTAAAACATGAACGTGAAACGTAAACACGAACGTGAAACATGAACGTGAAACATGAACGTGAACGTGGAACGTGAACGTGGAACGTAAAAACGTGAAACATGAACGTGAAACATGAACGTGAACGTGGAACGTGAACGTGGAACGTAAAAACGAGAACACGAAACGTAAACGTGAACGTAAAAACATGAAAAACAACTAGATTATCACACGTTTATATTGGAAAATTTATTCAAATATTTACCATTTTTAGGCTTCAAAGTTAGATTAATAGTTAAAAATCCGTAGTCTTCTTTCCAAATTTTATCACATAATTCATTAAAGTGGTTAAAACTCATATCAGATCCCACATAATTGTTGTAAATTTTTCTCGAATAGTGATCGTCTTGCTTAAAAATACACAACATATTCAAATTATTTCTTATAACTTGTTTATCAACCTTTGAAAAGCATTGAGAAAGATAGATACAAGATATGTTTTTTGTGACGAGACATTACGAAATATTCCTTAATAACGTCCTGATTTTCCAAAATACAATCATCAAAAACGATTAACGAATTGGGTTTACATTCGCTTAACGGAACTATGTCCTCAGAAGCATTATAAAAATGTGATATTTTTTTGTTTAAGTTTTTCTCAATATTTTCAAATCTTTCTTGTAATTTTTTATAGGCGTCTTGTTCTAAAGATTTACTAAAAACATACAAATTGGAATAAGGAATCAACCTATTGTAGATAAAATTCAATAATAAAGTTGTTTTTCCACATCCACTTGAACCAACAATTAACAATCTGATTGGTTGATCTTTCTTATTTTCTTCAAACGTTTGAAGTTTTATCTGATCTTTTTGCTTTAAAAATTTTCTCCATTTAAATAGAAGATTTTCATCTTGAAGCAACGCTTGCGAAAATGAAGCTGTTCAAGTTGACTTCAGAAAGCTCTAAATTAGTTTTAAACTTGGAACATCCTATACACTTAGAGGAAGAATCAAATTATTTTATCGGTTTAAGCGGTTTTTTATTCTGACAATTTTGTAATAAATATTAGTGAAAGTTCTCCTTATTGCATAGGATTTAGTGAGAAGAACATAACAAAATACTATGGTTTAAACAAAGGATATTATACTTTCGATCAAATAAAAAATTCCCTTAAAAATTATCTGAAAACATTCAAACAATCAGATAAATCTTTAAACTTTGACGAAAACAAGTTTGAAATGCAAAAAAATTATCTCTCTAATAAAATTCAAATAAAATCACCAGTAAGAATAATGTTTTCAGCAATTATTGTAGAATTGTTAGGGTTTGTTCAAGAAACTATTGAGCCAAATCAGGTATATTTAGGAAATAAAACGCCAAAATTTAGACCGTTTGATGTAATTGAAGTGCACTGCAATCTCGTTGAACCTAGTTTTGAAAATCATACCGAACATTTACACAAAGAATCTGAAATTTTGTACACTTTTTTCCCAAATGTTGCTTATGGATCGAAAATCAGTGAAAAACCGAATGAAATCGATTATATTCCAATTAGAAAAAATATTAAAAGAATTCAAAAAATCGTTCTAACTATACAAGACTCTGAGGGAAATTTATTAAATAATGAGAGTAAAACAACAATTTATTTAAGATTGATGAGAGGCGATTAGATTAAAATGACGATAATGACGAGAAAATAGCTCTTAAATGTATAAATCACTGGAGTCTATCCCATAGACCCCGAGAAAATATTCAAAAACATACGTTCTGACAAGGGTATCGAATCGCGACTCTTACAAACATTACATCCTAGTTCAATTTTTATTAATGAATCTGGACTTTACACTCAAATAATTGCTTGTTAAATTTTTTCTTTCTAAATGGAGTCAGTTGTGGATCTGCTCAATAACCAACTTACATTCGATAACACGAATATCTTAACTATTGTAGACGAAAACAATGTGATCTGGTTTAAAGCGAAAGATGTTGCAGAAATATTAGAATATGAAAACACTAGACAAGCAATCATATTAAACGTTGATGATGATGACAAAATTCAATATTTTTACTTAAAAAACAAGGGTCTATTCGAATGGCCCCTTAACAATCTTCATCCCTGTACTGTTTTTATTAATGAACCAGGTCTCTCAAAATAAAAATTGCTTGTTAAATTTTTTCTATCTAAATGGAGTCAGTCATAGATCTAAGAAATAATCAACTAAAATTCAATAATAAAGAAATTTTAACAATTGTTGACGAAAATAATGAATTTTGGTTTAAGGCTAAAGATGTTGCAGAAATATTGGAATATAACAATACAGAAAAAGCGATTAGAAATAATGTCGATGAAGGTGACAAATCTCAATACTTTTATCTAAAAGATAAGGTAGCCCTCGAGGGCTACCTCGCAAATATTCACAAAGATACTATTTTCATTAATGAATCAGGACTTTATTCGTTAATTTTAAGATCTCATAAAATAGAAGCAAAAAGCTTTCAACAATGGGTTTACGAGAGATGTTTTAACCAAGCATTCGTAAATTTGGTGTGTACAAACTTGAAAACAAGATTAAATATTTAGAGGACGAAGTTAAGCACTTGCAAATTAAAGATGAAATCAAAACGGAAATAATTGCAAAACAAAGTGTAAAAATTGACTTAATGAAACCAGATCTTGTTTGTAAAGATTTTGGTAAGAAAAAACACCATGTTTTTTGTGTTAATTAAGAAGAATCACATGTGGGAATGGCCTTATTACGTTATCAAAGCTCAAAAGAGAGAAATACCGAAAAGATTGAAAGAACTTGAAATTGATTACCCAGAAATGGAAATTTTATTAAGACATGGAGATCCAAATAGTATAAATCTCTACAACCAAATGAAAGAATCTTTGAATATTTTATACAACGGAAATCAATTTTACTACAAATATGGCAGAATCTCGACTGATTTATAGAATATCTAAATTACACGATGAAAATGTTTCTAAATTTTACTAAAAACTCTCGATTTATTATATTTTGTTTGTAAATGTTTAGCATAACTAGGTAACCATTGTAGAATTCTTTTTTCATATTCACAAGGCATTTTCGTTTTTATAACTTTCGCTGAAAATTTTTTTAGCACAATCTTTGCAAAAAGCATCTTTTCTATCTTTTACTATACTGCCAGTTATTAAATTCAGAAATATTTTTAATTTCTTTACAAAAGTAACACTTTTTCTCTTCTAAAGTTAATTTGTCCATTTTATCATATAATTCCTTACAATAACAGTCTTTTCTATTCTCTTCTTGACACTTTGTACATTTCTTTTGAGACTCCATTTATATAGAACAAATTATTACACGATGAAAATGTTAAACTCTTGAATTATGATATTTTGTTTGTAAATGTTTTTGATAATTATTTAACCATTTTATAGTTCTTCCACATTCACATTGAGTATCTTCATAATATAATCTATGGTGATTCTTCTTTACACAATCTTTACAATATGAGTCTTTCTTATCTCTACTATAGTGATCACTATTAAACTCTGAAATTTTTTTAGTTTCTTTACATTTAAGACATTCTTTCTCTTCCAAAGTTAATTTTTCTATTTTATCATACAGCTCTTTATGATACTTCCTATAACAATCTTTACAATTATAAATAATTCCATCTTTTCTACTCTTATCTTTATAAAATTCTTCAAAACCTTTTAATTCTTTGCACATTGAACATTTCTTTTGGGCCTCCATTTATATAGAAAAAATCTTTGACTTTCTCAATTCATATTCATAAAACTTTCCGGTTATTTCTTCATTATTTAAATCTTTTATACTATAAGTTACAGGATCTGTGTTATTAATTTGATAAATCACAAAGATTTCTCTTGACCAATTGTTCTTATATTTGTTCGAAAATGTTTGTTTTTTACTAACAATTCTTACATGATCATTGACTTTAAATTTAGTTTTCGTGTGAATTTCAGGTGGAACATACTTGAAAACGGTCTCTAATAACTCCTTTTCTGCATCCTTATCTACGTCTTTCGGTTTCATTTTGATTGTGCTGTGAACTGTATCGTTATAATTGTTTACGATTTTTTGAAGAATATCGATCCATTTAAAGTTTTTATTAATCTCAAAAATTACTTTCATTCTCTCATTTTGAGTTCTGTTATATCTCTCTACAATACTTGATTTCTCTTCGTTTTCAGTATGATAAATCTTAATGTTGTATTTCCTCAAAACATCGTTAAATTCTTTATTTTTAAACTCTAAACCCTTATCTGTATGAAGTAGGTTAGGAGGTTTGTGATTGATCCTTATGGCATCTCTTACTATATCTTCGAAAGCTTTTGAAATATCCTTGCCGTTTTTTCTTTTGATAGCTCTTGACCAAGCATATTTTGAGAAAGTATCAATAACATTTAACATATACTTAAATCCATCATTTTGATCTGAATAGTTAGACATTATAACTAAATCTGCTGCCCATAAATCGTCAATTCCTAATGTTATAATTTTTCTCTTTTTAAACTTTTTTCGTACTGGTGCATGAATTTCTCGAGCTTCAATCTCTATCTCATCTTTAGTCTTCAATTCTTGCTTAACAGGTTTTGGATTTGGATTCTTTATAAACTTACTCTTGTTTGTCTTACATTTTGAACATTTTGCAGCGATTCTATACAATCCATTTTGAGTTTGAACGATTTTTGAATCTATATTTTTTCGTTTTCTTTTTACACTTGTGACAGTGAATTAAATCATCTTCCATTTACATATCAAAGTTTCCAAGTTTATTTAATTCGTCTAAAATATCTGTTTTATATCCATACGGTACTGTATCGATCTTATTTTCTAGGACAATTCTCTTATCATCTTTAGCGTTCAGTGCCAGCTTGTTTATGGTAACAGTGTACAACTCATGTTTATAACTTTTGATGACTGTCATCTCCCTAAATTCTTCTTTATCTTCGAACAAACATCTCTTCAAGTTTTCGATATTTATTGTTTTATTTACAACGCTTCTCTTAATTCCTTTACACCTAACTGGGTTTTTATCTAGATATTTGTACGAGTACATCTTAGACCTTAAACCACAAAATTCTTCTAAAACTTCGCTATTTAACTCATCTTTGAATTTCCCTATTACCTTCTTATTTTTAGTAGTGAAACATTCATGATCTTTTGGATAATCACTTGTATCAAAGTCATCTATATTTTCTTTAATAATTTTAAAAGGATCTCGTTTCAATTCTAGAAAATAACTGTCTGTATCCATGTAACACAGATTCAAATCTGGATCAAACTTCTTTAATTTGTTGTAATAAAACTCGTACATTAGCAATTTTGATAGGTCAAGAACTGAAAATCCTATGTAGATCGGTTTGTTAAATTTAACCTTTTGTTTATACATGTGACTCGCTATACAGTTGTCGTCAAAGATGTTAAAGCATTTGAAATTTGTTTTCTTAGCTTGTTTCATTGAAAATTCTTCATTTCCAAGCTTAATATCACATCTATTTCTTACATTTTCCATCGATTTTCCAAAAACCGAGTTGTTCATTAACTTGTAAAAGTCCTTCTCAAAGTCACTTATAGCCTTGGTTCTCATACTAGTATTAAAATCGATATATTCTTTCATGAAAGGTTTCTGATCAAACGCAATAACCCTATTCACATGTTTTAAAATCATACCTTGTTCTAGATAGAATTTCAAATTTCTAGAATGAACAACATATTCTGTTTTGTTTAAAAGAGTTGTGCAAAGTTTGTTGTTATAATGTTCTGGAGCAATAGGTAAAATCTTTGTGATGTTCATGCAAATTTGTTGGATATTCAAGATCAACTTCTAAAATATATCCATAATCTTCGTCGCCAGTGAGTTCCAAAATTGTTTCTTTCCATTCTGCTGTTGTATACGTTTTAGGATCCATCCACTTGATTTCGTTATATGGTAAATTTTGCATAAGACCATACCCATAAAGGTTGTTTGCATCGACGTACAACAGATAGCTTTCTGGTTTTGTCTTATCGAAATCTTTCAAATATTTGTTATTTGCTTTAACATATCGTTTAATACATTGAGAAATTCCTCCGCGAATACCTTTTTCAATCATTAAATACATGTTATAATCGTTAATTAGCTGAAGCTCAATTTTCGTTAATTTTAACATAGCATCCCAAGCAAGACTAGGAGCAGTCAGATAGTGTGCTGGATCAAGCTCATAGCAATTCAAACAAATATTCCTAAAATTTTCAAAGATATCAGCGAGCAATAAAACATCTTGAATGTTGTACAAATCAGAATAATTTCCCAGATTTTTCTCTTTTAATTTGTTCCAAACATTTAAGTAGTGTTTGAAAATCTTTCTCAGATATGCTCTCATCTGTCAAAAGTGAATAGAAATCTTGAATTCTCAATTCTTCTGTGTAATCAAGTTTTTCAATACTGTCGATAAATTCATAGGGAAATATTCCTTTTCCAGATAGAATTTTAAAAATCTCGTCGTCGTCATTTGGCTGTCTTTCTATTATCTCATTCAGTCCATCTTGTATAAAATGATTTGTATGTTTGAAGTCTTCTCTCTTTAGATTTTTAGCTAACTTTTCTATAGACGAGGCCATGAATCTAAACGTGTCTACGAAAGAGAATTTTATGAACTTTCTAGGTTTGTCACCATCAAATTCATACCCGTATCCAGAATTTACAGAGTAATTTATATATCGTTCATCGGTGTTTGCAATCAAATCAACATTACCGTATTGTTTTGCCAATTCTTTTATGTACAAATGCGTATCGTAATTAGACATATTGTGACAGAAAACGGGAATATTCTGAGGAAATTTCAAATTCAGATTACAAATTCTATGAGCTGCACCTCGAAATTTTCCAGTCAAATGACAGTGATCTCTGCATTTTTTGAATGCATCATAAGCAGAACTCCAATTATCTGGTAAAAACCCTAAAGTTTTTTCAGTGTCTTGATACGATATTTCTTCACAAATGTGGCAAAGATTTGAATTTTGATACGAAATTTCTTCTTCGTCAGTCAATTTCATGGCTTCATGTTCTTTGAATTATATTTTTTAGCTATGTACTTCGATAATTTATTGAGTTCTTCAAACAATTTTGCAGGAACGTTCGGCAACTCTTCTTCATTTTTTGCTCGATAACATATCGGCTTGTACATACGATTGGTCACATTAGACACTAAATATAGAGTAAAACCATAAGGAATATGCTTCTGAAATCTTGGTTGTAGTCGATTTTTGCGGATTGTTTTTGCATGTGGGAATCTTCTCTAATATGCTTTCAAAATCCATATAAATAACGTACGGATGGCTAAATTTCTTTTGATAATTAGTAAATTTAGTTGTTTGACCTGGAAATGGCATAATTGGCTTACAAACTTCATGATTTTTACAAATTTCTAAGTGATCTGTTAAATCTCCAGATTTGTAAAAATGGCTTAAACATCTTCGACACAAGAACGTCTTGTGAGCATTTTTTGATATCTGTGAACTCGCTAATCTACTTAAATCTGTTATCAAAACATAATGGGATTTATCATCTTGTTTAACATACAATAAATCAACTTCTAACTTGGCGTCATAAACTTCTGAAATTTGCAACGGTACTATGTGTAGTTTTTCATCAAAAGTATAGACATTTACAGACATTTTCGGATACTTGTACTTTGCTTTGCTGCTTCGTTTTTCAAATAATTGTATATCTTTTAAAGACATAGGATAGTCGAATCCAGAAAATATCTTATCGTTCACGAATTTTTCGTATTGTTTTTGCTCTGTCAACATGAGTCTCGGGTTTTTCAATAGCGCATCGGATAGAGTAAATAAAGCAATAATCATCTTTATTTTTGATATTTACACAAGCTTTTTTATCTTTGATTTCCTTTGGTAAATCGATATATGATCCTGCGTTCATAAATTCATGTTTATTAAGGCTCAAAACTAGTTGTTTACAACTTTTAAATCTCCATCCGGAACCTTTATTTGGATTATTCGTTTGTTCTCGATGTGTTAATTTATTAAATTGCTTAGTAATAAAGTCGTTTACGTCAAAGATTTCGTCTGCTTTGATAGTAAAATACATTAGACATGTTTGCGGTTCACCATTCACTAAAGTTCGTTCGTATTCACATTCCAAAGAGAGATAGCCCTTCATATTTTTTAACATTTTCTTGAAATTTCTCGATTAAACTTTTAATTTCTGACCGCATAATTGAAAGATATTTGTAAATTGACATGGAATTGTCGTTTAAATTCGTTAAAATGTATTGCTTGAAAAGACCGTGTATTGAGGATAAAACTTCTACATCAATGATATTTTTAGGTTTTTTCGTTAAGAGTTTTTGTCAATTTCTTCGATCATTTCAGACTTAGTTTTATCGTTTGTTTCTAAGGACAATTTTTCAGCGATTGATTGAATTTTTTCATCATTAAATAGATTGAGATCTTTTTTATCTTCCTTAAAGCTTTTCTTTAATTCACGCAATTTTTTCTATATTGTACATCTTTTCGTGACCATCGATTTGATTCTCTTTAGCCCAAGTCCTCAAATAATTTAGTTCTTTATTATAAATTTCTTTCTTCATCAAATGATTTTTCGAATTGTAATGACGAGTATAGTGATGTTCAAAAATGTCTTTTTTGCAGTATGGGCACTCTATCTTTTTCCGCTCCATATTTAAAGAGCAAAAAATTTGTAAACTAAAATTTTGAGAAGTGGTGATTTTTGTGACAACTTGACACAAATCAGCACAATTTCTGGTCAAATGTTTTCAGATTGTTCTATTTAAAGAGCAAAAATTTGTAAAATTAAATTTTGAGAAGTAGTGATTTTTGACACAAATCAGCACAATTTCTGGTCAAATGTTTTCAGATTGTTCTATTTGTTATAGAAAAATCTTTTAACTAAATTTAGTTAAAAGATTTTTCTATAATAAATGGCAGCGCTGTTACAAGAGTTGAATAAGGTTGGTGAACTAAGATTCAAAGAATATAAGAAATTAGTGGAATTGGAAGAAAAAAAGAGATATAGAATCTTGAATTTGGGAGAAAATGAAAGATAAATTCGGGTTTACAATAATTGCCGAGTTGGAAGATTGTAAAGTACACTTACCGAACAGATTTTTGACTGTTTTGGATGAAAAAAAGATTAAAGAATTAAACAAAAATGAAAAATTACACTTGATTGTTACTGGAAAGAAGACTATAAAAGATAAAGACTGTGTTACAATTAACTTTGTAGAATAAAGATTTTTTATTAAGATTTTTTGATTTTTTCATTAAAACAGCTTATAAATGTAGAAGCAAACATTGAACAGTAAAACAGCTAAAGATTCGGTTATTTAACATTCGTGCTTTCCTGTTAGATTTTATTAGATTTGTTTATGGTTCAATGGACAGTATTTTACATTGATTTTCTGTCTGTCCCAAAAGTGGTCTAGAACCGGCATATTCATATCTACTTATATATATATATATATATATATATATATATATATATATATAATATATATATATATATATGGATATAATGCTTTAAGAAAAACTTCAGGTACTTCTGGAACATTTAGACATAGTATAATGATAAATAATTATTCAATAAGTGACTATGAATTACTGTTAGTAGTGATGTTGAATCAAAGATGGATCCGAAAGTTGTACTATTTGACATTGAAAACTATTGCCCCACTGACCTATTACACAATGAATAGAGCTCGTTTTCAAGTTTAGCTTTCATTTTATTCAATGAATTATGTACAGGTCTGAGTTTCATGGGATGAATTAAGAGTTTTAGTTTTATTTTATATTCAACAAGGGGTTTAGTAGAACCAGGTAATTGTTTTATTTAGTTATGTAGTCACTGAAAGAAGTGTTTAGGAACAAATACTGAATAAACCATGGGCATATTTAGTTAAAAACACAGAGTAACATATATTCCAGTTATTTAAAATATCACGTGTCTTAATATTAACTTTGAGTACAATCTATAAAAGTTACATCGATTATACTACTGAAACACCCAGACTACAAAAATATGGTGTAAACTAGAGACAAGAAAGTGTACCTAGTGAAATTTAATCTCAAAAGGATCTGAAGAGTTCACATTGAGCTTCTTCGTCGCCAACTTTTTTTGGATCTCTTCAGAAGAACATGACGCCAGATTCCCCGAGTCAAGTCTGTGACAGACTCAGATTTCAGACGCTGCACTAAGTGGAAAGTGAACTGGAGCTAAACTCTGGATGGAAGCTGTCAGTGACCAGAAGCTTCTAGAGGCCAGTAGCTTCTACCAACCTAGGTTTTTCATAGACTATGATCCCGAGAAACTCCATGGTCCGGCAATTAAAGTTAGAACTGAAATCGTTAAATAAATCATATTATGCACATCGATGTTGTTTTAATTATTATTTTCGCTACTACAATTTCATTATGGTTGCACGACTGTTCATTTTTTATTTATTTTTTTTGCTTATTAAAAGGACTATTGAATTGCCTCACTACATTATGAATGCAATCAACACATAGGCTAGTTTACTGTGGTTATATGCCTGTAAAACTACTTGTATGTAATAAATATTCCCTCCTTTCGTATGGAGCAAGGAAAGTAAAAGAAAACACTGAGGTACATTAAATAGATATAATTATTGTTATTATTGTGAGGTCATTAGCTTATTATAATAATATGATATATGTAACAGTATATATTAAATAAACTAATAGTATGTACAAAAATACCTCATTGGAATGAGTATAATCCCAAATAACATATTCTTGGATAAGTAAAGTAAATGTGAGGCTGTTTTCAGATACCCATGTCCAAAAAAACTAATTTTCCACGATTTGTATTAATATACAAGTACTATATATACATTGTACTAATCGTGTATTTAAAGTATGTACATATTCAAATGAGTAACCTTTTTTTAATATCACTTATAATTATACAAATTGGTTTAACTTCTCCATAGTATTTTTCTAAAATAGATATAATGCTTGCCAAAATAACGACGAGTAAAGAAAAAGAAACCTCAACTCGTGCGGGAATATTTCTCACTGAAAGCTTCCATTGTGATAATAATAGTACGCTGCAGGCAGCTCTTGGACTCGATATTAATGCCTCGTGTTAATACCTTACTTCCATTGTGATGATAATAGTACGCTGCAGGCAGCTCTTGGACCCGATATTGGGGTTTACCTCCCAGAACTGTAAACATTATACTCGCTTTATAAGCTTTTCTCGTTACAAACTAGGGGGTGATAATCCACAACTCTAACATTATTATAACAACAAACTCCTGCCTGTTCTTAACGCCTCGTATTATTACCTCACTTCTTAAGTCAATTTACTCGTGTTTATGAAAATTAGAAAATGTAAAATAGACATTAAATTGTACAATTGAAATATAAGTAGTTTTCAGAACAATATTATTCCTAATGCCTTAAATTTAAATGTTGATCCAAATATTTTCGTAAACAAATAGGGTTTGATGACATTTAAAATTATGTGCAACACAAACTATGTTTTAGTATGAATCTTTTTCATAACCGATCCCTGTACTTCCAAAAGTCTCATTTGGGCCACGTAACTTTGAGACTTGAAAAATATTTCCATGAGTTCTTTGGAGTGAGGTTTCTTTATTCAATAGCTGATTATGAAAGCTAGCGAAAATTCCCTTCACATGGTAAACCAAAGGTACAAAGGGATCAAGCACGACAATCGTTCTATGAATTCTCATATGCCCTAAGTCCACTAACGAGCCTTATTAGCCAGAAAGCACAAGACTACACCGGTACGTTTTTATCTATTGACCATGATCATCTGATATTAGGTTCCTGGCCGAAAGGTTTGATGTAATATGTCATTACTAAGGATATACCAATATCGTTCACAAGGGAAATTAGTGACTTTTTCTGCAAAGGATATAAATGCTCATTTTTGTAAGTCTTATTAGTTTTTGCTTTTGATAACACTTTGTGTTGAAGTTTATGGCCAGCTTATTTGTCTAATTTCAATTCATTTCCATTTAAATAACCACATTATTACATCAATAACTTTAGCTGGTTAATGCTCTATATAAATACAGATATTACTCTAAAAAACCAGTTTAATTTATGCTTTATAAACTCGTTAAATAATGAATTTGTAATGGAACAAATTAAAGCAAAGTAGACCAGCATATAGGTGTAAAATTTACCATACGGTTCATACTAATAATTTCATTCATACGGTTGGTTCATCTACTGCTACTGTAGACAACAAATTGTGACGACAATAGATTATCTGTTTATTTTATATGGAGCTGTGCTGGAAAGTACGCTTGGTCACATAATATTCCAATATTTCCGTTCATAAAATGTCAAAATTACACCTAAAAAGCGAGTTTTTTATATCCACTGATGACTGCTGTGTTTACCTTCGGCATGCAAATGGAATATGCGTTCTGTAATATGTCGTTGGACCTCATCATAATTATGCTTGATGGTACTTTTCTGACAGTAAATATCGATAAAACCAAATGCCTTGCTGTTTACTAACTTAATAAACTTAATCCTCAAGTAATATGGCTGCACTCCTGGTGTTGATTAAAACTGCGGCGCTATTGAACGGGGGTAACGATACAATTACTTTGGAGTATATCCTGTAAGCTTTGTTGGTCTCCCACACGTTCGATACATCAATAAACGACTCAGTTACATCTATGGACTTGCTGTTGTTGTGTGGTGTGTTGGAGTGAGGGGACGGTGCCTGTACTGCTGTTTTGGAGCCAATGGCGACGACGCGATGGTCAATTTTTTGTTGTTGTTTAAGTTTTATTGAATACAGACTACAGATTTATACCGCATTTATAATTAGACGTGTTATTTGGAAGGGAGAAATAAAGATAAAATAGCTACCAAACTCTCAGATGAACTGTTTAAAATGTTATGGATCATGTCATGAGAAATAGACACGTGCTATTGAACATGAGCTTTTTATGTAAAGTAACTGTCGCCGAGAAGATGGCGACAAAAATATTTTTATATGAAATTTACATTATGTTTTTACAAAAAACCATTGTATGAGAGAGTAACCGGATAAAAACCAGTTTACTTGTTTTCCGAAATTTATACTTTGTTTAATACATGATTTGCCAAAAACACCTAACAAGATTATAATATTAAATAAGATTTTAATGCAAGCAAATCAGATATAGTTACTAAAAGTCTTATCTTGAAAATACTATGTCACGTATATTTGAAATAAGTTGAAAAACGTTGAGTTTAATATAAAATAACAGTGGTATTGTAATGATTTTGAGCAAAGGTTACAGATATATACCATATTTATAACTTGATCAGTTAATTGGAATGGGAAATAGAGAGTAATTGGCTTAAAAACTCTCAAATTAACTGCTTCATATGTTACGGTTCATGTTTCGAGAATGGGTTTTATGAACATTATGTCCTGTACAGTAGTTTTCGTAGGAAAAATGTTCAGAACAATTAGCTTAAAGTAGATGTTTATTATACATTTGGACAAAATAAATTATATGTTAGAGTTTACTCTCCTATTTCAGTTTCACTGTAATTTAAGCCTTATTGTATTACCTGTTCAGTATCTGATGTGCGAAAAATGCCTACCTAGATTATTTTATAACATTTTAATTCGAACAAACCAGAAAGAGTTAAAAGTATTATCAATACTGACTTTGGTAATACTCTGTCAACGTATATTTGTTATAACTTAAAACACGAATTTAATTTTAAATAATAGTGTTAGTAGACCTCCCGCGGATCTGGCGCTAACATGGGCTCTTATGGAGTTATTCTGGACCAATGAGAGAGCAGCAATGGCGGCTAAGCCACGCCCCCTGCACCCCTCCCCCGCCACCACCATCGCCTCTGGACCAATGAGAGGGCAGCAATGGCGGCTAGGCCACGCCCCCTGCCCCCACCCACCCCCTCCTACACCCCCTGTCACCTCCTGGTCCCTCCCCTAGCCAATGGGAGATTGTCTCTTATGGGAGGTACATTTCGGTGTTTCCTAACCACAGACTTCCTGTTTTCCGACGACTTATCTCAACCTAGACTTCCTGTTTGTCACACACCTCTGACTTTCTGCACTGCTTAACCACCCGTCCACAGGTTCCGTGTCGACGTCTATTGACACTCACCTTTTTGAGTACCTGAGAGTCTTAACACCCGCACCCGCGTATCTGATGGCTCCTACAGGAGTCCGACACTGTCCTACTGCCTCCCGCACTCCGAGCCTGGCGTAATGCCCATACCCGGATTTTGACCGCCTAACCTTTACCGGCAATGCACGACATATTCCGTCACCCATCTTTTCGAGTACCGGAGTGCATGACAAACCGCACCCACATTTCTAACGGCCCCTGCCCAAACATTTCGAATGCCTCCAATACTCTTAACCACATATATTACCCACACTGTTATTTCTAACAATTCACTCCAGGACCTAGCCACCCATCTATACCCCCGTCTCTTGCAGACCCATACCTGAACAGTTCCTCACAGGGTTCCAACTTATACCCAAATCGGTACTCTGATCGCCTATCTTTTATCGGATGAATGATGATCTTTTAACCGTGTACTCGTACCCTGCCGAAACCCTACACTTTTCGATTGCCTCCAGTACTCCTACCCGAGCGTATCGCTCTTACCCGAATTTTGACCATTTTACAGTCCAATGTACCACATAGGCCTGCAATCGCCCGTCTCCTGGACATGCACCTGTATTTCTAATGGTCGTTACAGAAACCTCACACTATCCTATTACCTCTCATACCTCGGCTCTTAACCACGGATATTGCACATACTACGATTTCTAAATCCCCGACCTTTACGCGTGTATACGCCTACAGTCTCCCACCTCTCTCGTGTACCCAAGCGTCTTCGGCCCTCATCTGCACCCTGCTGAGGCCCCACACTTTCCACTCCTAGTCAGGCATAAAGCCTATACCCAGATTTTTACCATTTTACCGACCAATGTACCACATAGGCCTGCAATAGCCCGTCTCCTGGACATGCTAAGACCTACTTTTCTAACGGATCCTGCAGAGGCTTCACACTTTCCTATTGTCTCCCATACCTCGGCTCTTAACTACGGATATTGCACATACTATGATTTCTCACTCCCTGACCTTTACGTGTGTATACGCCTACAGCCTCCCACCTCTCTCGTGTACCCAAGCGTCTTCGGCCCTCATCTGCACCCTGCTGAGGCCCCACACTTTCCACTCCTAGTCAGGCATAAAGCCTATACCCAGATTTTTACCATTTTACCGACCAATGTACCACATAGGCCTGCAATAGCCCGTCTCCTGGACATGCTAAGACCTACTTTTCTAACGGATCCTGCAGAGGCTTCACACTTTCCTATTGTCTCCCATACCTCGCTCTTAACTACGGATATTGCACATACTATGATTTCTAACTCCCCGAGCTTTACGTGTGTATGCGCCTATATCTCGTGTACCCTAGCGTCTTCAGGCCCTCACCCTCACCTGACGGGACAACAACACTTTCCAAATGCCTCCCGTACTCTTACCCAGGGGTATCACCCATACCCAATTTAGACCACCTACACATTACCGACTAGCATCCACAAAGTCCAACAGGCATCCATATAATATGTCGTACACCACGTCTCTTAGCCCTTACACATACTCCACGACTCCACACTCACTACGCGTAGCGTCACATTCGAAAATTGTCTTCCCACCATTAATACCCTGTACTGGTTCCCACACATATAGTTAACACCTTTACCGTATTAATCTCCATATACGAGTATTTACCGAGCACATCGCACAATCTTAGTTAGCCTTACCTTCGTAGGATTCAAACTTGCATTTCGTTCAATTTCTAACATACCGAGGTCCCCATTAAAAAAAACCAGGCCTAACACGGGACTCTCATTTTACTGACAAATATTCATACATTACCTGAAAGTGTAATGCTAATATTTACCGAGTACTTTCCCAACAGGATATTCTCATCCCGAGGTCCTAGTCTCAAGCTAACAGCTTATAACACGAGGCGTACCTTCTGAGCGACTACTATTTGCCGATCAATGCCCGTGCATATGTTTCAATACCTGGACACCTAATGTCTACGAAGTACTTCATATACTCTTATCCCACGCAACCCATCACGGGACCCTAATTTCTGTTACCTTTCACTTGGATGTCTATCACTTCATTCCGGGACCCAACTCTCAAGCAGACTTAACCGGTAATTAAAAGAACCGTATTTCATTATTAACAAAGCACCATACATTTATTTCAACTACTGCTTAGACATTTAGTTTCCATATTAATCAAGTATTTTGTTTTCACTTAACCCACGCCTCCCTTTACGGCACTCCAACTTTTTATCCACGTTAAATCCACCATCACTTTCTAACGGCCAGGCTCTCATTTTCATAATATCAAGCGGGCGTAGCTTAATACGGAATACCATCCCATACAATTTAAGCTTTACCGTGTGTAATTATATATGTCGCTTATACTTGGACATCTAAAGACCCATCATACCTCACTCTGGTTTCCTAGCTGTTCCCTTACTTTAATTTATTTATAAAGAGACGCATACAGAGGTATTAATCCAATCGTCTCGAGACCGCGTTATACTAATGTTTATATTATAATCTATACTAGCACTTTATGAAATCTCGACCACAGTGACTTACCCATTGCACCGGCTCATGACACTGCTCGTAACGGACAGTTTGCGGTTTGCGGTTACCTGCATCCTCGGACTCTGATAATTCATTTTCTACAACAATATTAAAACTAATAACTATTATAACATCTTCAGTACAGCACGGGATATCTGCCATCCTGAATACAGTCGGAATAATACATAGGTACTGCATTCGGTGTGTAATAAGTTTTAATTTTTCTCCCGAGTGTGATGTAAAGAGCTTTAACTTATTTATAGTCTATTTTCAAAAAAAAAACGTATACCGCTTCGTATACTTTGAATTTAGTTAATCATACAGGATGCGATGATTGAGGTTTGCGGTTACATGTAAAAACCCAGACGAGTAACGGTACAGCTGCAACCGCAATTTTAAGAGACCTCATTGGTCAAAATAAGCGCGTCTCTGATTGGTCTAAAATAGCCGCCAAGCACTCCGATTGGTCAGTGTTCTACACAGGCGGCAGAGATTTCCCTGTCTCGCCAGTCTGGAGGTGGACGTCAAAGAGGTAAGACCTATGTCGCTCTGTTCCTTGATATTGCACAACATTGTGTATACAGAGTCGATATCAAGACAAGAAATTTTATAAAAGTAAATTAGCTTATAGGAGTTTTATTACATTTTCAGTTTATTAAGTGCTTGTACTTTATTTAGCGATCACATACATTAAACTCCTTTACACTGTGTGTGTTCTTAAAGTGTTTATACTATTGCTTCTTTAAATCTAATACAGTGTTATTGTGTTTTTATGAAAGTGAACAAGTTAATTCGTTGTGTTACTGTGTTTGTATCGTAGTGACAAATCCAACATAGATTTCATTAATTTATTTGTGTGTCGTATTTATAATCAAGTTTTGTGTAATTTATTTCGGTTATTACATCATACCACAGTGCACTGTAAAAAAGTTTACTGCGCATGCGCACCTCCTACACTTACTTAAATGCGTGACGTGGTCTTCTTGTCATTCTTAGACGTGACGTTGAACAGTCAACACCCATTCCAAAAGCTTGTATCAAAGCTGCTTGCTGTATTATTTTAGAGCTAATTACATACAACATGGATCCCGTAAAAGTTTTGCATACCGGTGAAACCTACTGTAGAAGGTTTAGAACATATGGGTCAGAAACAGTTTTCAAGTTTAACCCAGTACCCAAAGGAGTGTCCGAACTTGATTGGATTAAAAAGGGTTTTGGGAGTATTGTCGAAAAGGCGAAAGCCGGTACTACCGAATATGACTACCTAGGCTTCACTTTAGATTCTCTGAATTTTAGGACCAAAGATTCCGGATATATCGCTTATAGACCTGCAAATCAAGTTCACGGGGATATAATTTGGGATATATTTGGAAAACTTATCCAAAGTAATTCGGATTCGATCAAGTCCATGGACACATTTAGAGTTAAGTGCACCCGCACCAATATTCCAGTAGGTAGTGGTGGCCTCAGAAGACCAGGTTTGTACAATAATTTCCAAGAAGAATGTAAAGCACGTAAAGGTATCGTAGTCATTAAGAATAGCGATAGTCTGTGTCTGCCCCGAGCTATAGTGGTAGCAAAAGCCTATGCCAAAAAAGATCCTCAGTTCAAGGCTATACGTGAAGACAAGGGTAAGCGACAAACTTTTAGAGCCCAAAAACTGATGACTAAAGCCGGGGTCCAAATTTCTGAACAGGGAGCGGGGATCCCCGAACTTAATAAATTTCAAGACCACCTCAAAAAGTACAATATTACAGTTTATAACTACGATAATAAGGGTCGAGATGTTTATTTTTCAGGTACTAACTCCGATGCTCAGTACAAAATAAACTTGTTGTATCACGAAGGCCATTATAATGTAATAACTAGCCTAACTGCAGCTTTTGCGTGCCATTTTTTCTGCGAAGCATGCCATGTCCCTTACGACCACAAAGCTGAACACAGGTGTTCAAATATCTGTCATGCGTGCCAGACAGTCTCTCCGCCTTGTAAAGAGGAGCATGGGGGAATTTTATGCCCTGACTGTAACATGACCATGAAAAATCAGAACTGTTTTGCGGCTCATAAGAGTGAACGTTGTAAGTCCGTAAAAAAAATGTTTACAGTGCCAAAGGCTTGTCTTTCTCAACAGTCGTAAGTCAAAACATGTGTGCGGGGAAGTTTTTTTGCAAAATTTGTAACGAATTCATGTCCCCAAACCATCAATGTTACATGCGGGTCGACACAAACAAACCAAAAACCAAAGACTTTCTTTTCATTTTCTTTGATTTAGAGACCCGTCAAGATGAAATTTTAACGGAAGAATCTAGAGTTCATAAAGTTAACCTTTGTGTTTCTCAACAATTTTGTTGGAAATGTATTAATGGTAAATCTTGTGAAATGTGCAAAGACCGAACAAAGATCTTTGATAGTGATCCTGTGAATCAATTTATGAATTACGTAATGGATGTTAGGAAAAGTTTTAAAAACGTATGTGTAATGGCTCATAACGGTCAGGGTTTTGATTTTCAATTTCTGTTAAAGTACGTTCTCGAACAAACAAAATTCACTCCAGAGCTAATTATGCGTGGCACTAAAGTCATTCTTATGGAACTGGATAACGTTAGATTTATCGATTCGCTAAATTATTTCCCCATGGCCCTCTCTGCACTACCCAAAGCCTTTGATCTCCCCCCGGAGAAGAAGAAGGGTTACTTCCCTCATCTTTTCAACACTTTGGCAAACCAAAATTATGTGGGCCCCATACCACCCAAGGAGTACTACTGCCCTGAATCAATGTTTGAAAAGACTTACAAAGATTTTGAAAATTGGCACAACGACCAACTTAACCAAAATGTAGTTTTTGACTTTCAAAAAGAGTTGGTCGAGTACTGTATCTCCGATGTGGAGATACTGGCGCAAGCGTGTATTAAGTTTAGAAACATGTTTCTGAAAGAATGTAATGTAGATCCATTCATGGAAGCCGTCACCATTGCCAGTGCCTGTAATTTGGTTTTTAGACGGAATTTTCTCAAAGCCAACACTATTGGTCTAGTCCCAAAGAACGGATACCGTATGGTTGATAACCAATCGCCTATTGCTTTACAATGGCTGAGCTGGGAGGAAGAACAGCGTAGTGTCCGCATTCAGCATGCGGGGAGGGACAGAGAAGTTAAAATCGAGGGATTAAAAGTAGACGGTTTTGACGGGGAGCGCGTATACGAATTTCAGGGCTGTTATTTCCATGGGTGCCCGAAATGTTTTCCATTTAATAGAGAAGAACCACTCAAAGAGGACCCTTCCGACTCCCTGCACTTAAGGTTCGAGAGAACCAAAGCTAAAATGGCTCGTCTCCGAGCATCTGACTATGAAGTAATTGAAATGTGGGAGTGTAAATTCAATCATTTAAAGAAAGAACAAAAATTGGATTATCTAAATTCTCTCCCCATTCTAAACACACTCCCACTCAATCCCAGAGATGCCTTCTTCGGGGGCAGAACAGGCAATGCAAAATCTTATCACAAGTGCGAGGATGGGGAAACAATTCAGTATGTAGACGTTTGCTCCTTGTACCCGTTTGTCAATAAGTTTTCTCCTTATGTTTTATCCCATCCAAAAATATATGTAGGGGACAAGGAGTGTAGAGAAAGAGGCATGGAGGCCGAAGGTCTCATGAAATGTAAAGTATTGCCTCCGCTAAATTTGTACCATCCCGTCCTCCCTACACGTATGAACAATAAATTAATGTTTGTTTTATGCCGTACATGTGGTCTAGAAATGCTAAACACAGACTGTAATCATAGCATCGAAGAAAGAGCATTGACAGGGACATGGACAATGCAGGAAATACGCAAGGCTGTAGAAAAAGGCTATACCATTTTAGAAATGTACGAGCTTTGGGATTATAAAATTATTACTTACGAAGACGGTGGTCTTTTTACGGATTTTGTAAATAAGTTTCTAAAAATTAAACAGGAGGCATCGGGCTACCCATCCTGGTGCCTCACAGAAGAGGATAAAGCCGTGTATATTCAAAATTATTATGAGCACGAAGGTGTCAGACTTGACCCTTCCAAAATTGAAAAGAACGGAGGTCTTCGCTCCCTTGCTAAATTGATGTTAAATTCTTTCTGGGGTAAATTTGGTCAAAGGGAAAATCAGACAAAAACATCAATCATAAGAGACCCCTTTGAATACTTTCAGTTGCTGTCCAACCCTGAAATAGATGTAAATACTACTCAAATTATTAACGATACTGTACTAATTGTGAACTGGCAGCATATTGAAGAAGCCGCAGAAGCCCTAAGGACAGTGAATGTTGTGGTTGCAGCATTTACAACGTCACATGCTCGATTAAAACTGTATGAACACTTAGAAAAGTTAGGGAGGCAAGTTCTTTACTATGATACAGACAGTGTCCTTTACGTACACAGGGAGAGTATGCACAAGGTCCCCACAGGGGACTACTTGGGCGAAATGACCGACGAGTTGGCTGACTATGGTCCAGGGTCATACATAGTAGAATTTGTTTCCGGAGGCCCCAAGACTTACGCCTATCTTGTCTGGTCAACAAATAAAAACGCACTAGTTGAAGTTTGTAAAATAAAAGGCCTTACTCTAAATTTAAAAACTAGCGAAAAATTAAATTTCGAAACATTGAAAGCATTAGTTCTGAGTAATTCATTTGACTCAGTGGACATAGAAGAGAACAGAATAAGACGAACCAAGGACAAAGACATTGTTACAGTCAAAGAAACAAAGTCTTTTAAAATTACAGGGCCCAAAAGGAGACTTGAAGGACCCTACGATACTGTACCGTTTGGATTTAAGAAACAAAAATTAACACTCTAACATGTTTAAAAAACTACATTTTCACCAATCACAACGTTAAAATTTCATTACAAATCCTGAGACATACATAGAGAGAGATTAAATGTAATTATAACCCACCACATCCGTTGGTTGTGACCGAACGTTCGTTAAACCGCTTCCTTCAGATGTGTACTAGTATTGAATTATGTTATGAGAGCTGACAACGAGTAAAAATTTTAAATTATTTTATTATACAGGTATTTCAATTACGTACAAAAGAACTTTTTAAATACTAGATAATTGTACTGTATTATTGCAGCCATTACATATAATTTTGCACTCCAGACCCTTCTTTGGGTGGTTGGCCGAAAGTGCAAAATACAAATGTTTTGAGTGTATATCTCCCCCCGTCATCTTTACCTTCAAATGTCACATAAGTGTGAATGTTTGATCACCCTCGCGTCAAGGGAGCTTCTGCTTCTAAGGCCGGCGTAAAACCTGTAAGTCCTGGAGCAGTTCGACCTCTTTCACGGCCGGCTTAAAACCCGTAAGCCCGGGAGAGGTTGACCCTTGGACAGTGTGGAGGGTGAGACTGATTTGAAGGAGTGAATGTGGGAACTCAGTAGGATGCGTGGACTTGGGCATGGAGATGAACAAGTCTATGCTCCGAACGGCTCAGCATGAACGAGGTCTCTAAGGCAGGCCTAAACTCTGTAAGTCCTGGGACCGTGATCGTGTAATATAGTGACCACATTGAATGTGTACTGATGACGGAGCCGATAAACGCTGATTTCCCTCTTCTTAAGCCATCTGATACAGCAAACTGTTAGATACGTCATTACATAGTTATTTGCTCGAATGTTAGCATTTTATATTTGTTTATTGTTTTTAATAACATAAATACCTTCCAGTGTATGGATAAAGTCAATTATCACAAACATTTTACCATACCGATTTTTCTACGTCACTTAAATATGCTCTTATGTGTGATCTCAGGTCCACTTCAATACATACACGCTGACATAACCATCAAACACTATTCACTCTGTAATTTCACCGCAAAATCAGAATGTCTAGGAGCTTTAAATAATTATGCCCCTCAAACACTCACATGCACTACACAGGCTTACAGGTGGATACCAACAGTTTTATTTATAAATTTGTAGATGACTCGTCTCATGTTCATTCGCAAATGAGCACTCAGAGCGTTAACATGGCAACCTTCCTTAAGCTTGAATCTAGAAATGTGGTTAACAGAAGTGAGAGGTTTCGTACCACACGTGAAGAACTAACGTTTATACTGACCTCTCCCATTGACTCAATAGATTGGCCCCTAGCATTTTCAGAGTACATTGTCGATCATATAAAGGATGGAGCCTCACCTACTGATCACTTTGGAATTACAATTAAACATCAAAGTATAGCCAAAGAAGGGATTATACCTTTCATGGCAGCATCTAAATTAACCTCTTACGTGTTTGATGATGCGCTTGAGAAGACATTCGTTAATGTGGAAACATTGATAGGGCCTTTAATTGTGACAGCAACTATAGTAAAAGTACCTGAGCAGTTTCTTCAGTAATAGGCATTTAGTATATCTCCTTGTATTATTAGTAAAGAGACAGAGAGAGGTTAGGCATTGAGTTGAGGATCACTTTGTGTTTGCTTTGAATAGGTACACGGAGGAGGAATAAAAATAAGTACAAAGACCCATTTTACGTTTTTTAGTAGAGTGAATTGAAAGACTTCTCCGAGTATAGTGAACTGTTGAACTTGCAATGGATAAAATAAAAAAAAATAAAGTATAAAATCTATCTCACCGAGAGGTGAGGTACAAAAAAAAATATGTTGGGAGGTAGCAGATTTGTCATGGAATGGCTACCACCGTAAAGAGCGATGGTTGGGGCTCTTTACACACGTGGATAGGCCTACTGGGGAAGGAGCCACGTAAAAAATCTCCTAACGCGCCATGGTCCTACGCCCTGGTCACGCGGCAAGCACGTGTGTACCTAGCGTGGTGGGGAAATGTGACCACTCGTCACAACACGGTTGTTAAAACATATAGACCTCACCGAAACATACGAGTATTTCTAGGACGTCAGATTAACATATATAGTGACACCATTTAATCTACATACCAATAGCATGACTTGACTGGTTCATCTGAACCCTCATCTGCACCCTGCGCCTAACACTGTTGCCAGTTTTACTTGTAGTGAAAATTATTGGTCTCTCTCAGCATATGTTGCAATAAACAAACGTTATCAATTGTTACCGTAAACAAATAAATGTACATTTTATTTCACTCATCTATTTTACATTCATATACATTAAGCAGAGCCAGTATATGACCATATCCAGGTCATAACGGGATCAGCTGGTGATCAGCATCGATATGGTAACACCGTCTCAAATGTCATTGAACTATTTTAGTGCAGACTGTTTTAATTGTTTAAACAAATGGGTAAATAAAACAAAAATTTCAGAAAATCTTTTGTCAGTAATAGGTCCATTACCCGCAGGTTAGTGAGGCGGTAGAAGGCATCCAGCGAGACGGTGCAGTTGTTCATGTGCAGCTCCTCGAGTGTACTCTCCACAGGTTTGAACGTGTTCATAGACAGTCGGATTTGCTGTAATGTTAAATATGTATTTTTAACTTAAAATCTATGAAAACAACTTTATAAAAAGGAAATTTTACTCTGGGTGATTTAGGTTAAGTTGGAGTATCCTAGTAGTCCTATTCCTGGTAGCCCTAACATTCCTACTCCCTTATATCCTAGGTAGTCCTTAATCAACCTAAAACCCTACGCTCCAACTTAACCTAAATCACCCAGAGTAAAATTTCCTTTTTATAAAGTTGTTTTCATAGATTTTAAGTTAAAAATACATATTTAACATTACAGCAAATCCGACTGTCTATGAACACGTTCAAACCTGTGGAGAGTACACTCGAGGAGCTGCACATGAACAACTGCACCGTCTCGCTGGATGCCTTCTACCGCCTCACTAACCTGCGGGTAATGGACCTATTACTGACAAAAGATTTTCTGAAATTTTTGTTTTATTTACCCATTTGTTTAAACAATTAAAACAGTCTGCACTAAAATAGTTCAATGACATTTGAGACGGTGTTACCATATCGATGCTGATCACCAGCTGATCCCGTTATGACCTGGATATGGTCATATACTGGCTCTGCTTAATGTATATGAATGTAAAATAGATGAGTGAAATAAAATGTACATTTATTTGTTTACGGTAACAATTGATAACGTTTGTTTATTGCAACATATGCTGAGAGAGACCAATAATTTTCACTACAAGTAAAACTGGCAACAGTGTTAGGCGCAGGGTGCAGATGAGGGTTCAGATGAACCAGTCAAGTCATGCTATTGGTATGTAGATTAAATGGTGTCACTATATATGTTAATCTGACGTCCTAGAAATACTCGTATGTTTCGGTGAGGTCTATATGTTTTAACAACCGTGTTGTGACGAGTGGTCACATTTCCCCACCACGCTAGGTACACACGTGCTTGCCGCGTGACCAGGGCGTAGGACCATGGCGCGTTAGGAGATTTTTTACGTGGCTCCTTCCCCAGTAGGCCTATCCACGTGTGTAAAGAGCCCCAACCATCGCTCTTTACGGTGGTAGCCATTCCATGACAAATCTGCTACCTCCCAACATATTTTTTTTTGTACCTCACCTCTCGGTGAGATAGATTTTATACTTTATTTTTTTTTATTTTATCCATTGCAAGTTCAACAGTTCACTATACTCGGAGAAGTCTTTCAATTCACTCTACTAAAAAACGTAAAATGGGTCTTTGTACTTATTTTTATTCCTCCTCCGTGTACCTATTCAAAGCAAACACAAAGTGATCCTCAACTCAATGCCTAACCTCTCTCTGTCTCTTTACTAATAATACAAGGAGATATACTAAATGCCTATTACTGAAGAAACTGCTCAGGTACTTTTACTATAGTTGCTGTCACAATTAAAGGCCCTATCAATGTTTCCACATTAACGAATGTCTTCTCAAGCGCATCATCAAACACGTAAGAGGTTAATTTAGATGCTGCCATGAAAGGTATAATCCCTTCTTTGGCTATACTTTGATGTTTAATTGTAATTCCAAAGTGATCAGTAGGTGAGGCTCCATCCTTTATATGATCGACAATGTACTCTGAAAATGCTAGGGGCCAATCTATTGAGTCAATGGGAGAGGTCAGTATAAACGTTAGTTCTTCACGTGTGGTACGAAACCTCTCACTTCTGTTAACCACATTTCTAGATTCAAGCTTAAGGAAGGTTGCCATGTTAACGCTCTGAGTGCTCATTTGCGAATGAACATGAGACGAGTCATCTACAAATTTATAAATAAAACTGTTGGTATCCACCTGTAAGCCTGTGTAGTGCATGTGAGTGTTTGAGGGGCATAATTATTTAAAGCTCCTAGACATTCTGATTTTGCGGTGAAATTACAGAGTGAATAGTGTTTGATGGTTATGTCAGCGTGTATGTATTGAAGTGGACCTGAGATCACACATAAGAGCATATTTAAGTGACGTAGAAAAATCGGTATGGTAAAATGTTTGTGATAATTGACTTTATCCATACACTGGAAGGTATTTATGTTATTAAAAACAATAAACAAATATAAAATGCTAACATTCGAGCAAATAACTATGTAATGACGTATCTAACAGTTTGCTGTATCAGATGGCTTAAGAAGAGGGAAATCAGCGTTTATCGGCTCCGTCATCAGTACACATTCAATGTGGTCACTATATTACACGATCACGGTCCCAGGACTTACAGAGTTTAGGCCTGCCTTAGAGACCTCGTTCATGCTGAGCCGTTCGGAGCATAGACTTGTTCATCTCCATGCCCAAGTCCACGCATCCTACTGAGTTCCCACATTCACTCCTTCAAATCAGTCTCACCCTCCACACTGTCCAAGGGTCAACCTCTCCCGGGCTTACGGGTTTTAAGCCGGCCGTGAAAGAGGTCGAACTGCTCCAGGACTTACAGGTTTTACGCCGGCCTTAGAAGCAGAAGCTCCCTTGACGCGAGGGTGATCAAACATTCACACTTATGTGACATTTGAAGGTAAAGATGACGGGGGGAGATATACACTCAAAACATTTGTATTTTGCACTTTCGGCCAACCACCCAAAGAAGGGTCTGGAGTGCAAAATTATATGTAATGGCTGCAATAATACAGTACAATTATCTAGTATTTAAAAAGTTCTTTTGTACGTAATTGAAATACCTGTATAATAAAATAATTTAAAATTTTTACTCGTTGTCAGCTCTCATAACATAATTCAATACTAGTACACATCTGAAGGAAGCGGTTTAACGAACGTTCGGTCACAACCAACGGATGTGGTGGGTTATAATTACATTTAATCTCTCTCTATGTATGTCTCAGGATTTGTAATGAAATTTTAACGTTGTGATTGGTGAAAATGTAGTTTTTTAAACATGTTAGAGTGTTAATTTTTGTTTCTTAAATCCAAACGGTACAGTATCGTAGGGTCCTTCAAGTCTCCTTTTGGGCCCTGTAATTTTAAAAGACTTTGTTTCTTTGACTGTAACAATGTCTTTGTCCTTGGTTCGTCTTATTCTGTTCTCTTCTATGTCCACTGAGTCAAATGAATTACTCAGAACTAATGCTTTCAATGTTTCGAAATTTAATTTTTCGCTAGTTTTTTAAATTTAGAGTAAGGCCTTTTATTTTACAAACTTCAACTAGTGCGTTTTTATTTGTTGACCAGACAAGATAGGCGTAAGTCTTGGGGCCTCCGGAAACAAATTCTACTATGTATGACCCTGGACCATAGTCAGCCAACTCGTCGGTCATTTCGCCCAAGTAGTCCCCTGTGGGGACCTTGTGCATACTCTCCCTGTGTACGTAAAGGACACTGTCTGTATCATAGTAAAGAACTTGCCTCCCTAACTTTTCTAAGTGTTCATACAGTTTTAATCGAGCATGTGACGTTGTAAATGCTGCAACCACAACATTCACTGTCCTTAGGGCTTCTGCGGCTTCTTCAATATGCTGCCAGTTCACAATTAGTACAGTATCGTTAATAATTTGAGTAGTATTTACATCTATTTCAGGGTTGGACAGCAACTGAAAGTATTCAAAGGGGTCTCTTATGATTGATGTTTTTGTCTGATTTTCCCTTTGACCAAATTTACCCCAGAAAGAATTTAACATCAATTTAGCAAGGGAGCGAAGACCTCCGTTCTTTTCAATTTTGGAAGGGTCAAGTCTGACACCTTCGTGCTCATAATAATTTTGAATATACACGGCTTTATCCTCTTCTGTGAGGCACCAGGATGGGTAGCCCGATGCCTCCTGTTTAATTTTTAGAAACTTATTTACAAAATCCGTAAAAAGACCACCGTCTTCGTAAGTAATAATTTTATAATCCCAAAGCTCGTACATTTCTAAAATGGTATAGCCTTTTTCTACAGCCTTGCGTATTTCCTGCATTGTCCATGTCCCTGTCAATGCTCTTTCTTCGATGCTATGATTACAGTCTGTGTTTAGCATTTCTAGACCACATGTACGGCATAAAACAAACATTAATTTATTGTTCATACGTGTAGGGAGGACGGGATGGTACAAATTTAGCGGAGGCAATACTTTACATTTCATGAGACCTTCGGCCTCCATGCCTCTTTCTCTACACTCCTTGTCCCCTACATATATTTTTGGATGGGATAAAACATAAGGAGAAAACTTATTGACAAACGGGTACAAGGAGCAAACGTCTACATACTGAATTGTTTCCCCATCCTCGCACTTGTGATAAGATTTTGCATTGCCTGTTCTGCCCCCGAAGAAGGCATCTCTGGGATTGAGTGGGAGTGTGTTTAGAATGGGGAGAGAATTTAGATAATCCAATTTTTGTTCTTTCTTTAAATGATTGAATTTACACTCCCACATTTCAATTACTTCATAGTCAGATGCTCGGAGACGAGCCATTTTAGCTTTGGTTCTCTCGAACCTTAAGTGCAGGGAGTCGGAAGGGTCCTCTTTGAGTGGTTCTTCTCTATTAAATGGAAAACATTTCGGGCACCCATGGAAATAACAGCCCTGAAATTCGTATACGCGCTCCCCGTCAAAACCGTCTACTTTTAATCCCTCGATTTTAACTTCTCTGTCCCTCCCCGCATGCTGAATGCGGACACTACGCTGTTCTTCCTCCCAGCTCAGCCATTGTAAAGCAATAGGCGATTGGTTATCAACCATACGGTATCCGTTCTTTGGGACTAGACCAATAGTGTTGGCTTTGAGAAAATTCCGTCTAAAAACCAAATTACAGGCACTGGCAATGGTGACGGCTTCCATGAATGGATCTACATTACATTCTTTCAGAAACATGTTTCTAAACTTAATACACGCTTGCGCCAGTATCTCCACATCGGAGATACAGTACTCGACCAACTCTTTTTGAAAGTCAAAAACTACATTTTGGTTAAGTTGGTCGTTGTGCCAATTTTCAAAATCTTTGTAAGTCTTTTCAAACATTGATTCAGGGCAGTAGTACTCCTTGGGTGGTATGGGGCCCACATAATTTTGGTTTGCCAAAGTGTTGAAAAGATGAGGGAAGTAACCCTTCTTCTTCTCCGGGGGGAGATCAAAGGCTTTGGGTAGTGCAGAGAGGGCCATGGGGAAATAATTTAGCGAATCGATAAATCTAACGTTATCCAGTTCCATAAGAATGACTTTAGTGCCACGCATAATTAGCTCTGGAGTGAATTTTGTTTGTTCGAGAACGTACTTTAACAGAAATTGAAAATCAAAACCCTGACCGTTATGAGCCATTACACATACGTTTTTAAAACTTTTCCTAACATCCATTACGTAATTCATAAATTGATTCACAGGATCACTATCAAAGATCTTTGTTCGGTCTTTGCACATTTCACAAGATTTACCATTAATACATTTCCAACAAAATTGTTGAGAAACACAAAGGTTAACTTTATGAACTCTAGATTCTTCCGTTAAAATTTCATCTTGACGGGTCTCTAAATCAAAGAAAATGAAAAGAAAGTCTTTGGTTTTTGGTTTGTTTGTGTCGACCCGCATGTAACATTGATGGTTTGGGGACATGAATTCGTTACAAATTTTGCAAAAAACTTCCCCGCACACATGTTTTGACTTACGACTGTTGAGAAAGACAAGCCTTTGGCACTGTAAACATTTTTTTACGGACTTACAACGTTCACTCTTATGAGCCGCAAAACAGTTCTGATTTTTCATGGTCATGTTACAGTCAGGGCATAAAATTCCCCCATGCTCCTCTTTACAAGGCGGAGAGACTGTCTGGCACGCATGACAGATATTTGAACACCTGTGTTCAGCTTTGTGGTCGTAAGGGACATGGCATGCTTCGCAGAAAAAATGGCACGCAAAAGCTGCAGTTAGGCTAGTTATTACATTATAATGGCCTTCGTGATACAACAAGTTTATTTTGTACTGAGCATCGGAGTTAGTACCTGAAAAATAAACATCTCGACCCTTATTATCGTAGTTATAAACTGTAATATTGTACTTTTTGAGGTGGTCTTGAAATTTATTAAGTTCGGGGATCCCCGCTCCCTGTTCAGAAATTTGGACCCCGGCTTTAGTCATCAGTTTTTGGGCTCTAAAAGTTTGTCGCTTACCCTTGTCTTCACGTATAGCCTTGAACTGAGGATCTTTTTTGGCATAGGCTTTTGCTACCACTATAGCTCGGGGCAGACACAGACTATCGCTATTCTTAATGACTACGATACCTTTACGTGCTTTACATTCTTCTTGGAAATTATTGTACAAACCTGGTCTTCTGAGGCCACCACTACCTACTGGAATATTGGTGCGGGTGCACTTAACTCTAAATGTGTCCATGGACTTGATCGAATCCGAATTACTTTGGATAAGTTTTCCAAATATATCCCAAATTATATCCCCGTGAACTTGATTTGCAGGTCTATAAGCGATATATCCGGAATCTTTGGTCCTAAAATTCAGAGAATCTAAAGTGAAGCCTAGGTAGTCATATTCGGTAGTAACCGGCTTTCGCCTTTTCGACAATACTCCCAAAACCCTTTTTAATCCAATCAAGTTCGGACACTCCTTTGGGTACTGGGTTAAACTTGAAAACTGTTTCTGACCCATATGTTCTAAACCTTCTACAGTAGGTTTCACCGGTATGCAAAACTTTTACGGGATCCATGTTGTATGTAATTAGCTCTAAAATAATACAGCAAGCAGCTTTGATACAAGCTTTTGGAATGGGTGTTGACTGTTCAACGTCACGTCTAAGAATGACAAGAAGACCACGTCACGCATTTAAGTAAGTGTAGGAGGTGCGCATGCGCAGTAAACTTTTTTACAGTGCACTGTGGTATGATGTAATAACCGAAATAAATTACACAAAACTTGATTATAAATACGACACACAAATAAATTAATGAAATCTATGTTGGATTTGTCACTACGATACAAACACAGTAACACAACGAATTAACTTGTTCACTTTCATAAAAACACAATAACACTGTATTAGATTTAAAGAAGCAATAGTATAAACACTTTAAGAACACACACAGTGTAAAGGAGTTTAATGTATGTGATCGCTAAATAAAGTACAAGCACTTAATAAACTGAAAATGTAATAAAACTCCTATAAGCTAATTTACTTTTATAAAATTTCTTGTCTTGATATCGACTCTGTATACACAATGTTGTGCAATATCAAGGAACAGAGCGACATAGGTCTTACCTCTTTGACGTCCACCTCCAGACTGGCGAGACAGGGAAATCTCTGCCGCCTGTGTAGAACACTGACCAATCGGAGTGCTTGGCGGCTATTTTAGACCAATCAGAGACGCGCTTATTTTGACCAATGAGGTCTCTTAAAATTGCGGTTGCAGCTGTACCGTTACTCGTCTGGGTTTTTACATGTAACCGCAAACCTCAATCATCGCATCCTGTATGATTAACTAAATTCAAAGTATACGAAGCGGTATACGTTTTTTTTTTTGAAAATAGACTATAAATAAGTTTAAAGCTCTTTACATCACACTCGGGAGAAAAATTAAAACTTATTACACACCGAATGCAGTACCTATGTATTATTCCGACTGTATTCAGGATGGCAGATATCCCGTGCTGTACTGAAGATGTTATAATAGTTATTAGTTTTAATATTGTTGTAGAAAATGAATTATCAGAGTCCGAGGATGCAGGTAACCGCAAACCGCAAACTGTCCGTTACGAGCAGTGTCATGAGCCGGTGCAATGGGTAAGTCACTGTGGTCGAGATTTCATAAAGTGCTAGTATAGATTATAATATAAACATTAGTATAACGCGGTCTCGAGACGATTGGATTAATACCTCTGTATGCGTCTCTTTATAAATAAATTAAAGTAAGGGAACAGCTAGGAAACCAGAGTGAGGTATGATGGGTCTTTAGATGTCCAAGTATAAGCGACATATATAATTACACACGGTAAAGCTTAAATTGTATGGGATGGTATTCCGTATTAAGCTACGCCCGCTTGATATTATGAAAATGAGAGCCTGGCCGTTAGAAAGTGATGGTGGATTTAACGTGGATAAAAAGTTGGAGTGCCGTAAAGGGAGGCGTGGGTTAAGTGAAAACAAAATACTTGATTAATATGGAAACTAAATGTCTAAGCAGTAGTTGAAATAAATGTATGGTGCTTTGTTAATAATGAAATACGGTTCTTTTAATTACCGGTTAAGTCTGCTTGAGAGTTGGGTCCCGGAATGAAGTGATAGACATCCAAGTGAAAGGTAACAGAAATTAGGGTCCCGTGATGGGTTGCGTGGGATAAGAGTATATGAAGTACTTCGTAGACATTAGGTGTCCAGGTATTGAAACATATGCACGGGCATTGATCGGCAAATAGTAGTCGCTCAGAAGGTACGCCTCGTGTTATAAGCTGTTAGCTTGAGACTAGGACCTCGGGATGAGAATATCCTGTTGGGAAAGTACTCGGTAAATATTAGCATTACACTTTCAGGTAATGTATGAATATTTGTCAGTAAAATGAGAGTCCCGTGTTAGGCCTGGTTTTTTTTAATGGGGACCTCGGTATGTTAGAAATTGAACGAAATGCAAGTTTGAATCCTACGAAGGTAAGGCTAACTAAGATTGTGCGATGTGCTCGGTAAATACTCGTATATGGAGATTAATACGGTAAAGGTGTTAACTATATGTGTGGGAACCAGTACAGGGTATTAATGGTGGGAAGACAATTTTCGAATGTGACGCTACGCGTAGTGAGTGTGGAGTCGTGGAGTATGTGTAAGGGCTAAGAGACGTGGTGTACGACATATTATATGGATGCCTGTTGGACTTTGTGGATGCTAGTCGGTAATGTGTAGGTGGTCTAAATTGGGTATGGGTGATACCCCTGGGTAAGAGTACGGGAGGCATTTGGAAAGTGTTGTTGTCCCGTCAGGTGAGGGTGAGGGCCTGAAGACGCTAGGGTACACGAGATATAGGCGCATACACACGTAAAGCTCGGGGAGTTAGAAATCATAGTATGTGCAATATCCGTAGTTAAGAGCGAGGTATGGGAGACAATAGGAAAGTGTGAAGCCTCTGCAGGATCCGTTAGAAAAGTAGGTCTTAGCATGTCCAGGAGACGGGCTATTGCAGGCCTATGTGGTACATTGGTCGGTAAAATGGTAAAAATCTGGGTATAGGCTTTATGCCTGACTAGGAGTGGAAAGTGTGGGGCCTCAGCAGGGTGCAGATGAGGGCCGAAGACGCTTGGGTACACGAGAGAGGTGGGAGGCTGTAGGCGTATACACACGTAAAGGTCAGGGAGTGAGAAATCATAGTATGTGCAATATCCGTAGTTAAGAGCCGAGGTATGGGAGACAATAGGAAAGTGTGAAGCCTCTGCAGGATCCGTTAGAAAAGTAGGTCTTAGCATGTCCAGGAGACGGGCTATTGCAGGCCTATGTGGTACATTGGTCGGTAAAATGGTAAAAATCTGGGTATAGGCTTTATGCCTGACTAGGAGTGGAAAGTGTGGGGCCTCAGCAGGGTGCAGATGAGGGCCGAAGACGCTTGGGTACACGAGAGAGGTGGGAGACTGTAGGCGTATACACGCGTAAAGGTCGGGGATTTAGAAATCGTAGTATGTGCAATATCCGTGGTTAAGAGCCGAGGTATGAGAGGTAATAGGATAGTGTGAGGTTTCTGTAACGACCATTAGAAATACAGGTGCATGTCCAGGAGACGGGCGATTGCAGGCCTATGTGGTACATTGGACTGTAAAAATGGTCAAAATTCGGGTAAAAGAGCGATACGCTCGGGTAGGAGTACTGGAGGCAATCGAAAAGTGTAGGGTTTCGGCAGGGTACGAGTACACGGTTAAAAGATCATCATTCATCCGATAAAAGATAGGCGATCAGAGTACCGATTTGGGTATAAGTTGGAACCCTGTGAGGAACTGTTCAGGTATGGGTCTGCAAGAGACGGGGGTATAGATGGGTGGCTAGGTCCTGGAGTGAATTGTTAGAAATAACAGTGTGGGTAATATATGTGGTTAAGAGTATTGGAGGCATTCGAAATGTTTGGGCAGGGGCCGTTAGAAATGTGGGTGCGGTTTGTCATGCACTCCGGTACTCGAAAAGATGGGTGACGGAATATGTCGTGCATTGCCGGTAAAGGTTAGGCGGTCAAAATCCGGGTATGGGCATTACGCCAGGCTCGGAGTGCGGGAGGCAGTAGGACAGTGTCGGACTCCTGTAGGAGCCATCAGATACGCGGGTGCGGGTGTTAAGACTCTCAGGTACTCAAAAAAGGTGAGTGTCAATAGACGTCGACACGGAACCTGTGGACGGGTGGTTAAGCAGTGCAGAAAGTCAGAGGTGTGTGACAAACAGGAAGTCTAGGTTGAGATAAGTCGTCGGAAAACAGGAAGTCTGTGGTTAGGAAACACCGAAATGTACCTCCCATAAGAGACAATCTCCCATTGGCTAGGGGAGGGACCAGGAGGTGACAGGGGGTGTAGGAGGGGGTGGGTGGGGGCAGGGGGCGTGGCCTAGCCGCCATTGCTGCCCTCTCATTGGTCCAGAGGCGATGGTGGTGGCGGGGGAGGGGTGCAGGGGGCGTGGCCTAGCCGCCATTGCTGCTCTCTCATTGGTCCAGAATAACTCCATAAGAGCCCATGTTAGCGCCAGATCCGCGGGAGGTCTACTAGTGTTATTGTGATGATTTTGAGCAAAGGTGGAAATTACATATGTAACTTCATTTTAAACCATGCAATCGTGGCAGTTTAATCTTGAAGTTTCCATCGGAAAAGTTCGTGGAAGAGTGATTTCACAAATAATAACATAATTAGGGCAAGAGCACTGAGGAGGATACCTCCAATTATCTCAGTTACGGCAATACCTTATAATATACAATTTAAAAGCCAAGTTACCATATCTTTTAAATGGGTGCAATTGGGTGAGATTAAAAAAAATTTCATTTCCTAATTAACTTGTGTGTCTCTTCAAATATGTCACATATTTCAAGTTTAATGTGTAAATATTATAGTAAACTATATACAAATAGTTAAACATTTTTATAATATCCATCTTTTAAATTATATATAGTTGAAAGGTAAAAGCAACGCCTTTGTTTATACCATAGTACAATGAAGTTTATATAAATTCAGTTTTACTGTTAGAACCAGAAGATAAATAAAAACTAAAGTTTTTTTCACCAGAAACTTAGCCATAACTCAAAACAGTATTATAATAAAATTTAGACGAAGATAAGAATTTAAGATTTAACCAGATAATAAATAGCGGTTCTACGAAGTACTTAATTAGGTTTTTTTTAAGGATGATAATTCTTAGTATAGTTTTTGTTCCGGATATTTTGTTACTGAAGTAGAGGTGTATAATGATTTATATTTTTCCTTTTTGCCTTATAAATACTTACAATTAGTTTTGCTTTAGAGGGAAAGCAGAATAATCAAATTTGGATTATTTTCTTCGTTGAAAAGGGTCACAGAAGAGATTTCAGAACCAATTATTTATTTTTGTGTTATAAATGACTAAGCATTGACTAATCAGTGATACCTTGTATGGCAATTGTGAGGGGGTGTCTTTGAATGACGAAATCAATATTTATTTAATAATTAACATTAATAATTCAATTAAACATAATTACTGTAGGTGCTTTGATTGTGTGAAATATCATGATTCTAAATATGAAAAAACTTATATCTGATTTGGTTATTATACATAATATATTTAAAGGAGGGATTATCAGTATCGGTCCTATATCAGCTTGGCTTAAAGATACTAGACAAATTAGAGCCAAGGACAGTTTGACTTCCCAGTACATTTCATTGCTTTGCTCATTTAGTTTAGGCCTACGACCACTACATTAATGTACAAATTATTTTACCTTGCTTTTGAGTGAGAGAAGAAGGAGTTAAATAAAATTAATCCTATAGTTAAATGTGTAAATCCTACCATTTTTCTGATTTTTGTGTCTCAAAATTATAACTTTAGTGCAATTTCCTTATATTTATGTACAATTTCCAAAATGTATCTCCCAATTCATTTTGACTACAGTATAAGAGTGATGGATATATAGACAAATCACATATTCGTGTTGTTGCTACAAACCATTTCGTAATTGGGAGTTATTTACTGAGGCGCATCTGCCGCCAATTACGCAAGTAAACTTGCCCACGTCCTCACTCTAATATATTTAAATTCATTCTGCGTGGTCTGTCTTTTGTAACCTATTACTTATATCACAATGAATGTAGTAATAATTATAAGAGTAGTTGATATGAGTCGACCAATTCCAAAACTCACTAACTCCAAAATTTTTGAAATTGAGGTTTTTTATAGTATTTGGCAGTATTTGGGGAGTTTTATAAGGTAGCAAAAGATCTTGTTCCAAAACTCTCTAATTCTTATGGAAATATCAATGTAAAAAACTGCAACTGCAACAAAACTCTCTAAATCCAATCCCTTTACTGAAATAAAACTCGCTAATTCATCTTCCTCCATTACTGTTTCAAAACTCTCTAACTCCAGGCTTCAACTAGCACACTTCAAGGCAGTACTGCAACAAAACTGACTAATTCCTAATCATATGATAGTCATTGGCAACATATTCTTCAAACAGAAAGTGGGCAGTTCCTTCAAAATAGTTATTATTTTGTGTTTATATATTGGCTACACTGTACAGCAGTGCATCTTGGGAAATTGTTTGTTTACTTCATTAGTTATTTCTGTTTTGTACAATATGGCTGATCCAGAGGTAACCTTATTACAAAGCGGTAATGTTGAACCAATGCCTGACAATTCCACGAGAAAGAGAAAAAGAAGAGTAGATAACTGGAAGAAAACCAAGGACAAAAAGAAGAGGTAAGCTAAACTATATTTATTACAGGACAACATAATTAAATTTGTATGTTTATCCAATGATGACATAACCTAAAACCCTTTAACTGTACACTAACAATTTTCACAGCATTGATTGTTTTTATGATATCGGCTTGTATTTTATTTTCTGTTTTAAATACTGGTTATTTAATTAGCTTACGGAATATGATTTGTTTCAGACACTCCGCTCAAGGATTCCCAAATATTCCAACTTGTGGACATCGTGAAAGAGCTAACGGATCCAAGCACTGTTTATGACTGTTTCCCGTCTTAATATGCAGGACATAAGACGTTTTCATCAGGGGTTCTACAAATCTTGCAATAAAATTGACCAAGATCAATTTATACTGAGGTACGCCAAAGGAAAAGTTCCAAAAAGACATCGGCTTCAAGGTCCTCATTCTTCTGAAAGAGGTATGGCTATTGAATATTTCATACCATCATACCGCAAATGAAGGAGGAAGTGAATTGGTAAAAGTTTGTCAAAAGGCTTTTTTAGATATTTTAAATATTTCAAAATTTAGAGTACAAAGATTGTGCCGTCTTGTGTTTCAAACTGGCGAATCGCCAAAAGAACTTCGAGGTGGAGACCATCGTTCTAAAAAGTCTGAGGAAAAACTATCCAAAGTAAAAACCTTTATTGAGGCTCTACAACCTGTAGAGTCACATTATTGCCGAGGGAAATCCAGACGGCAGTACCTAGCCAAGTCATTTAAGTATCTCTAGGTCTGTGGAAATCGTCACAACAACACTACTGAAAATGAGTTTAAAGTCAAGTATGAGTACTTTAGGAAAAATATTTGTAGAGAATTATAATGTTAGGGTTTGGGTCACCAGCAACAGACCAGTGTTCTCAATGTCTTAAGCTGAAAGAGAAGATTCTATCTGTGGTAGATTTTGAAGAAAAGGGGAAACTGAAAATAGAATTACAAGTTCACAAAAAAAGAGGTAAGATGTTTTTTTGAGCTATTGCAATCTGAAGAGGCTGGGACAATCACGTTTTCATTCGACTGCCAAAAAAATCTAATTTTTCCTAAGTTGACTGATCAAGCTGCTTATTTCTTACGACAGTTTTATGTATATAATTTTACAATGTGTCTCGGTTCTTTCTCTGTCAAAGCAGACAGTTTGAAAACACTTTCATTTATGCTTGGACTGAAATGGAAGGTGCGAAAGGTTCAAGCGAAATAGCTTCTTGTGTTCGCCATCGATTATCAGAAACAGTCTATCCAGAAAATTGTACATACAATTAGATTGTTTGCAGATGGTGCTGGAGGACAAAATAAAAATACCATTCTTATTACAGCTTTACTAAACTGGTTATTGACTAAAGCACCTCAGCACATTAAGACAATTGTAATTCACTATCCGGTTCCAGGACATTCTTACATCCCACCCGATAGAGTTTTTGGGGTAATAGAGAGAAAAGTCAGAAAAGTTGAAAGCATCACCCATCCAAACACATACTTTGACATTTTTAGAGAAAGTGGAACGGTCAATAGATTAGGTTTGGACTTTGATGTTGAAAACTGGATGGAAGTATGCAGATCAGCAGTAAAGAAGCCAGGTCAATGGCACTTTAAGTTTTCCACTTGTAAAACGATTCATATTAACAAGAGGGCAAAAAAGGAAATGGATTAGTAAGGGGTGAAGTAGCCTATAAAAAACGATATAGGAGCGTCCAGAGGAATAGCCAAGAAAGGCTGTAGTCTGAGAAACATAAACCCCCAGATGAAACCAAATTCTGTTCAGGTTAATCCTGCAAAAGTTAAGGATGTAAAAACACTACTACGAAAACATTATGGGGAACAATGGGATCAACTGGAGTTTCTTAGGTACTACGCTGATCTATTTACTACCAATGATGGGGAAAACCAGGAACCTTAATCAAGATGATCCTAATGAACATGAAGATCCAATGGAGGATGAAGTTTTAATCTTAGAGGGCAACTTTGCATTGTAAAAAATGAATTTAAAACAACAAAATGTATTTAAGTTTAATTGCATACAAAATTGTTTAATTTAAATACATATTTTTTCATTATTACAAGTTTTATAATATTTACCCAACCTTGTTGCCCCTAAAACACAATGTTGCAAACAAAACTACCTAAATCAAAAACCGTACTGCAACAAAACTGTCTAATACCAATCTCCATTTCCAAAACTCTCTAACTCCAATATTTAACTGTTGTTTTCTAGTTCAACAAAAGAAATACATTTAATTTCTTACTGTTTAACCAATTAGTAGTAGGATTTATTATTCATAACAATAAAATAATTACTTTGAGTGTTATACTTTAACCACTATAGTTTTTTTGCTCATCCTGTAAAATTTAGGAAAGTGGAGTTAGTGAGTTTTGGAATTGGTCGACTCATATAGGGGACATAATCATATATTTCGTGTTGTGAAACCTATTACTGATATCACAATCTATTCTACACAAATTATACACAAAAGTTATAATTATACTGGAATAGATTCTGATTTTTTAAATCATTTATCTATATTAGAATGCGGTAGTGGTAAAACATGTTAATAACTTGACAGTACCGACATGACAGTGAATTATTTAAATAGTTAGAAAAGTTCATTAACTAATTAAATAATGATTCGTTATGTTTATCGTTTCTTGTAGGATAGCAGGTATAATTTACTTTAGCATTTTGTATTAACAATAAGCTATTTGTTGATTATCAGGCGCCGTAATTGCTAGTGTGTTTACCAAACTATTATATCTACTGTTCCTTTTGTATACAGTGACTTCCTGTCGTATCAGAAATAACTTGGGTGTAATTTGAGCTTTTGTCACAACGAGGCAGCTAACGAGGCTCATCAGTTATCAAAGGTGCTAAGAACTAGTCTACACATATATCTACTTCTCTTATTGTTTATTAGCTAAGATCAGTGTAAAATCTAAATTATTATTTTTTAACCTGCAGAATTATCAACTACAACAACTGATTGGGTGCGTCAATAAATTACCCAAAACATATTGGTTCCTGGAATTTAAAGTATATTAAAGAAGAAGCTCAGTCAAACTTTAATAATTTAGTGTAGCAAATAAAAAATACTATAAAAATACATACACAAAAATAAATAAAATATCCGGTAGTTGGAAAAAAGAAATATGTCGAAAATATAAAACAAATTTATTCAAAATAACCTACTTCATAAATTATTATTAACTTAAATTTTGAAATTAGATATAAATCTTATAAAGCGGATAGTAAAACAACAAAGAAAGGCAATCTTAAAGTAACTTTCGTTCACATAACAAAAATTAAAATTAAAAACTTGTTCTATATTAACACTAAATAAAATAAATACAATTTTGATTTGAAACTAAAATTGGGCAGAAGTCGACCAATTACAATATAAAATGAAGAAATTATTAATTTATTATGAAAGATGCATCAGTTGTATGTTGAAGTTACATATTATAATAAAATTGAAATCAGCTTTAAAACACTTTTAACATTAAAACAAATATTAATTAAAACTATATATTTATTTACAAACTATGTGTGGTTACAAACAATGAAGTAAATGAAAATTTTAATGTTTAGTTCAAATTAAAAATTGAGAGTTTATGAAAGTTACTGACTGTATTAGTTTAGTGATAGTGTTGGACTCTAATGCTCAAAATCCAATACTGTTGCAATTTATTACATGACATGAAGTAACAACACTGAATATAACTAAAACAAAGCTATTAGACTCCGTATTGAAATCTAGAATAACTTATATACACTGTAAAATGATACGCGGTCTTTAGTATATAATCCTCAAACTTGACATATCCCAATTAGACGAACCTGCTGTACCGTCGCATTACTAGGTTCTGCCTGTGATCATTTTCCACTGTCAAATTACATTAGAGCTGAATGAGACCACTTTGAACAACAGCGAAAGCAGTCGTTTAATCAGACGTAAATACACAGATCTATTCCTGTTGACTTTTGATTTTGATATCAGTTTTACCCTTAGATTAGTGTCAGCAGCCCGCCTACCAAGCTGCAGTGTAATTTTGCATCATGTGGTACAAACTTCTACATAATTTACTATATTTATAATAATGAATTATTGTATATTTACTATAATAGTATTTTTAATAAAGTACTGAGAAATAAAGCTGTTTGATTTCAAGGCTTCCTAGATTATGTTCTGTATTGAATTGTAAAATGTAAAGTAAAAGATTGTAATATAGTTCTACATCAAACAATACAAAGATAAAATAACGCCATTAATAGTTCTAGGATAATTTGATAGTATATTAGAAATCGACTACTAAAGTTTTTGCTCCAAATAATCCTTCTTTGGAACCAAGAATCAATCATTAGTGATAATGTAGAAGTTTTACCGTTAAAATATCAACATATTATTATTCTTTAGAAATCCATTTTGGTACATATAAATAAGAAATTCTGCATAATTTGCCAAAATACCATATTTTATGATTATACAGCTTTTTTACTACTTTAACTTCGACCCAATTCCTAATTTTTAATATTTATTTTAAGTTTTTTATTTGAAAAAGAGCAGCAATCTAAATTTATTTATACGTAGTTATTTACTTCTTGAAAATCTGGCTTCTTTCTAGTTAACTTTGCAAAACACAAGCATTAAAACTACAATATTATCTTACGCTGCTGTTGTAATGATACTAATTTATAATGAAATTGTTTTATTCAACCATAATATGGTTAAATGTTAAATATTTTAATTAGTTTTT
>NW_025777843.1:0-93716 GCF_021130785.1 Homalodisca vitripennis
TCTGTATTATTATATCACAATAATTGTATCTTAATCTTTTAGCTTAATCTGCTTTGTCAACTTTACACAAGCTAAACGTTAATGGTCGTTTTAAATGTAATGTGTTGACTGGGATTACAGATGGGGAATGAGATGGACGGAGCAAGTATCACCTACTACATGGAAGTTCAAGATTTTCTATCATTCATGTTCTTGCCTTTTTGTTACGCACAGTACTAACTCTAAAATAACATTCCGAAGACCTATCCATTTAAAATTAGTATTACAGAAAAGTTTTGGAAATAAGTTATGTATATGCAAATAAAACTGTATAAATAAACACTTAGATATTAAACTAATACGAGTTTTAAAATATAAACAGGGTATTTAATTTAAAATAACTTATGGTATCTGAAAATCTATAAAATTTTTTAACTCAATAATGCAGATTTTGTGAACTTAGAAGTTTTTCAGGCAAAAGTGAATTTATTTTGTCTATTTGTGTAAAAATAATGTACAAGCAAGCATTATGCATTTTTTAAATATATAATCTATATAATCTAAACGAAGTCATATTTTTAATTCGCCACTATAGAATTTAGTTAGTTTAACTCTATTAAGGTTAGTGGAGCGTCTCCTGCCATTTTTTTATATTATTAAAGCACATGTTTTCATTCTTTGTGTACAAATGTCTTTGTAAATGAATACCTTCGAAAGTACTAAATCAGAGAGTTTAAATTATGATGTACACTCTACCTTCAATATCTCTGGTGATTGTGGTAAACATCTGTTCGTCGGTAGTCGATGTATGCTCCTCTCGATGTCGTCCACTTGTTCGTTGTTTATCATTTTGTTTTTTATAAATTTTTCACACAAGAGGCCATCTAATTTGTACTATTTATTGCTAAATGATTAGGAATTAAAATAGGCTTGTTTCAATTGATTTATTACGTGCAGTGTTGTAGATGAAAGCAATAAATTGTATAATAGTAGACTCTATAAAAGGCTTTATGAAGAATTTAATCCAATAATTAAAAAGATCTGTCTCCAAAGGTGACCACAGTTTGTGCTGAGTGCACCGGCGACCACGGTGACCACATGTGACGTGGTGAAAACCGTCAGCAGCCAGCTGCGGTAGTAGCAGAGCATCTGACAGTCGTTCTGCAATATTTTAGTTGCCACTCTTAGTTTTCCAACAATCAAAAACCATACGCTTTGCTGTTTACTTATTTATAACTCAAAAACCATCCTGTAGAAGTTAGCCTAATGGTTACATGCAGAATAAATTGTTTTTCATTTAAGACTAACTCTTTTGGTTGTAATCAAATGCCATTAACTTATAAAAAACCTTTACAATAATATGTTAGTTTTTATAAATTTGTCTTTCTTATTCTAGTTAAAGAAATAAATATAAATATATATATATATATATATATATATATATATATATATATATTTACAAACAATGTGTAATTAACCTTAAAATTATCACCTTCTTCTCAACGACTAAGAAATAAAATAATGTAGAATAAATTGACATTTAAAAAATACATCGCAAAAGAGAATTAGGACATAATCTATGATACCTATAAAATTAATTTTCAGCTTTAGAGTTTACAATGTAGGATAAAATAAATACTTCCTCTTAAAAAAAACCTACGCAATTTGGTTATTTAAATTTGGGGAACCATTACAGAAATATATTACAATTTATAAGTATCACAGATGAACTATACGAGTATAAGCATTTTTGTTAATTAAGTTGGGTTTAATATAATTGTACGAATAGTGTTTCAGTATTTTTTTATATTTTCTCGTTGCTATCATTGTGACCCATAAAACTAATTTCAAAATATTTGGTAAAGATCAACAAAATCCAGTGGAGCAGCAAGGACATTCATCGAACACACTATATCTCATTAATGTTTATATCACTATTTTATTCTTTTTGTGTCCTAAGTAATATCAGGTTAGTTAATTTTTATCCCTAACTTGCTAAAGAAATAATATATAGTTTTTTGAAGTAGCCAAAATTTAAGTTCTAGTTATATTCAGAAACAATAATATTTAGTAGGTGAGGAAACCCATATCCGTATTACTTCAACAATGGATACAAAGCTATTGAAGTGGAACATAATTTATTTTATTATTGAGCCCTCAAAGTAGTTGGTGTCATTTTGTGCAGAAAAATGTATTAGCAAACAGGGCTGGACGAACAGATAACGTCGAGGTCTAATGACGCGCCCGCTGACCATTTTTTCCTGACTGACAAACGCGACACTAACGAGATTTCTCGTGTTTTGTATCAAAGGTTCGTTTGTTCCTACCCAGTTCGTTAGCATTACTAAAGTAACTTTCACCCATGAATTTTATATATTAATTCATAAGTTTTGTGTAATATTACTTCTTACTGTTTTAAGTGTAATTTGTAATGTTCTACTTATACTAATAAGTGTTTCTAGTAGAATAAACCAAAATTGAACTAGGTGATGTATTAGTTCAATACATTTTTATTTTAAATACTAAAACATAATTCTAATAACCTTCTTGGTGTCAATATAATTTGGTATATAGTTTTATTTTGCTCCTTTGAGGTGTTTTTGTAAAGGATTTTTTTCTAAGACCTCAGGCCTCTGCACCAAGTAATAGGTATACACTTCTTTACCAAAATAATCTGCTTTTTATATTCAGGCTTTGCTAAAGGCATCAAAATTAATTCAACTACTGAACCAGAGATACATATTAGCGGATGTAATTTAAATTTATCGGAAGCGTAAGATCTATGATCGATGTAGTCTGTTAATGTTTACGTTCATATTCTATTAGTGAAACTAGTCAAACTAAACCAAAGAGACGGAAATATTGTTTATTTAAACAAGAAGTGCTTATGCACACAAAAAGCTTGCAATAAAAAAATGTGTGCATTGCAAAAATATCGTACGCAATATCCCTTTACACTCACAGCTATCAACTACAAATTCTGAAATAATATGTAATTAAAATATTTATATTTCAAGTTATATAGAGGCCCAGCATTTATGATATCAGTGTGATAAGCCTTGGACCTAGAATTTATGGTTTTGTTCACACATGCCTAAAAAGATTCACATATTACTAGAATAACTGGAGTTACCCAACTAAACATTATAATATACTTTGTGAATTTAATGAAATGTACCATATAAATGTTTGGTCATTTCACAGGTACTTCTAAATTCTGTTTTACTTTTAAGACTCCTAAACACGCTGCAGTTAAACCTTATATCTGAAATAGATTAGGAGATTAGAATATCTTTTTAAGTGACTATTAGATCAATTTATGAATATTTAGTGTAATTTTAAAAGCTTTTCCTTGTTTTTTAGAAAAGAATTGCACATGAAACGGGAGTAACTGCTATTATGATATAAAATGGTAACAAACTGCATTAATATTTCAATAAAAATGTTATGTAAATATAATAAATACTTTGCTCTTTAGTTTTTAGATATGTGTTTTATTTATTGAGGGTCAATATAACAAGTAATTTTCCCGCCCCTGAAAAATTGAAACAATTGTCAATGGATTCATATCTGGTCACGTGTGGTAAAGTACAATTGGGCAGTGTTGAATGCCATGAAGAATTACCCTGATAGTTTTTAAAGATATTTGTAGCCAGTATTTCTATCCCTAGTCTAAGTTCTTTTACGATCATTAAAACAATGTGCCTTAGCCCAACCCATACAATAAACGCTCATTTGAAAATTAAATGTTTTATTTTGTCTAGAAAAAATATTATAATGCTATAAGTTCAACAAATCCTAAGTACTGTAATAATTAACACAATTAATTGTGAAAGGTAAATTCCATAGTGTGCTAATTTTTTTCAGAAATATGTGTCGAGTTAAAGCCTTTGATAAATATATTTACTTCTTGAAAAATTCCGATTGTAACAATACATTTAAAATATTGAGATAACAATTTTATTATCATTTTAAAAAGCAAAACATCAATTACATTCATATTTAGCTGCAAACCATTGAAATTGTGACGAATAATCTTTTCAAACTATTATTTAATATTATAAACAATAATATAATCTGCTTTATTAACTAACTATTACATTATTAACATTTATATTTATTGAACGTATATCTCTTTATCTCTAGTTCAACAATAATATAGGTCAATGTTATTATATACTACTACACAAATCATGCTTAACAAATAAACATAATGGTTTTATAAACTTCTTTGCCTTGTGGTGATCCACGCTACGGATACGCGCGTTAATTTATACATGCGTTAACATCCTTGAGGTATTAAACATAAAACGTGGTTAATTTTCGTTACCTCAACCTATTCAATCTGCAGGAAGCTGACTAAGCCTCTTCCATTGTACTTTTAATGTTCTAATAAAATTACAGTGTGATTATAAAAACCATAAATCTCATTCATGTTTTAAAATTACGATACTTTTTATGCAAATAAATTTTTATTTTAATGATTCATATTATATTATTGTATATAGTCATTAGCATAATGGCCTATAATATCATAATAACCTAACCTACACTTCTTATTGCGTATGGATTCACGAATTTAGTTTTTTTTCCAATATTTCACTACTAAAAAATATCGAACTTTAACATACGTCTATTCTTAATTCACGAATATAACCTCCATACGGCAAAAAAGTAATAAACAGCTGGAATCAATTACACAGATACAAGGGCCTACATGATGGGAATAATGATTTTTTATAGTCATTCAATTATTACTTTTTCATAAATCTTTGTTTTCATAACGTAAATGATACGTATTAATGAAGTTGACTAAAAACCAATGCAAATTCATTCAAAATAACTCCATAAAACTCTGTACCACATTTAACGCAGTGATCATAATATCATTTTCATGAGTAAGTATTCCAATATTTCATTCAAAGAGTAATTACAAACAGTAATTTAAACAATCAAACTATATACGATATCTGGATTTCAATGTTTTCAATATTTGATTTGTGATTTTACGTATAATGGATGATTAACATTATATACACTAATATTAATGAATAATTCTTTGTTAATAATTATGAATCAGTAGATTATATATTAGGTTTATATAAACATTACTAATTCTTTAATTCGATCATTTTTTTTCTTTGGATAAATATATAATAATTATTACACTGCATTATTATTTTTTAAGCTGATTATGTTTAAATGATAAGGACATTTAACATTCGTGTATAAATCTAATTATTGAAAATAGAGTTTGTACAGACTACAGGATATACCAGTAATCAAGGCTTGGAAAATATCGTATGTTTAAACTGTTAAAAACGTATGAGTAATTAAACGAGCACTGAACACAGCTGTGATCAACACATCACTTTCCAGTTGTTTTGGAACAAGTGTTTCCCACTATGTATACATATCAAATTTTTAAGACAATGTACATACAAGTGAAACATATTATTAGCAGAATTATGAGTCTTTATTCCATTTTAGAATTATTTTCAAATTTTCATCTCAATTTCAAAATTTGTAATTTTTGTGTGTTTTGAATAGCGGAAAGAATAATTACTCTTCTTCTATGTATGGAATATATATGTTCTTATTAAAAGTCTTCAAGTTACTAATCCGTCTAGTACTCTAAAAATTTGTAATTTTACTAAACATTTTTAGTTAGAACAATATGTAAACTAAACATATACTACAATATAATTTTCGTACTATATTCTTATCACTAAGATTCATTATTTATAATTGTATTAATTTACACATGATACGTGAACGGATAGCCAATATAATCAGATGTCATTTCGTTTTTACATACAATATAAGAAAATAATTTTCTACAGCGTGTTGTGATAAGAACCATTCACACAAAATTGTTTCAATTTATACCTTAATATGAACTAAAACAGATTTACTTGTACTTTAACCAATTATCATTATAAAAATCAATGTTCCCCTATTTAATAATTCTTGAAATCGGTAATTTTTATTCTTTAAATAATTATATATAAATTATTACACTGCATTATTAATTTTAAAGCTGAATATGTTTAAATGATAAGGAAATTTAACATTCGTGTATATATCTAATTATTGAAAATAGAGTTTGTACAGACTACAGGTTATACCAGTAATCAGAGCTTGGAAAATATCGTATGTTTAAACTGTTAAAAACGTATGAGTAATTAAACGAGCACTGAACACAGCTGTGATCAACACATCACTTTCCAGTTGTTTTGGAACAAGTGTTTCCCACTATGTATACATATCAAATTTTAAGACAATTTACATACAAATGAAACATATTATTAAACAGAATTACATGTATTTATTCCATTTTAGAATTATTTTAAAATTTAATTCTAGATTTCAAAATGTTTATTTTTGTGAGTTTTGAATAGCAGAAAGAAAAATTACTTTACTTCTATGTATGGAATATATATATTTTTATTGAAGATGTTTAAGTGGCTAATACGTGTATATATCTAATTATTAAAAATAGTGTTTGTAGAGACTACAGGATATACCAGTAATCAGGGGTTGGGAATACTAGACTAGTACTCTAAAAATCAGTAATTTTACTAAACCCTTTTTAGTTAGAATTGTATGTAAACTAAACGTATACTATAATTTAATTTTCTTACTAGAGTAGATACTAGATAAGGCGTAGATACACGTTTTATATGATACTATATAATATTCATATAACTACGATACATTAATTATATTACATTAGTATTAATTTACACAAGATATGTGAACGGATAGCCAATATAATCAGATTTCTTTTCGTTTTTACATAGAATATAAGAAAATAATTTTCTAAAGCGTGTTGTGATAAGAACAATTCACACAAAATTGTTTCAATTTATACCTTAATAGGTACTAAAACAGATTTACATGTACTTTAACGAATTATCAACATAAAAATCAATGTTCCCCTAAATTCTTAAATATCAGAATAAACTAAAGAAATTTAAATATATTTTTCTAAACAGTAGTAAGGATAGTCAAAGCACTCGATCAAATAAGTGCCTCATTAGTTTTAGGAGGTTTGATCCATTCCAATCCATCATAGAAAATGTTGGGTGTTTGGAAGAGGTAGAGAAAAATTACGTATAGTTTAAAAAAGTGTTGTAAAACAATTAATTTCGGTGCAGTATCATTAGGAACATCCAACAGTTATGTCGTCAACGTAAAGATGGATCGAGGTGAATTGAAATTGTATAAATGTGTCTATTGTATTTGTTTTCAATGTTCTAATTTCTTTACTTTCTAGAAATTGTGTACATCAAATGGAGAAATTCTTCTTTACTACTTTCTTTGTATACACATATTAGATCACATGCTGGTGAATTGTATGTCTTTTTATATCAGTGTTAGGAGTGATTTAAAGTATTTAAATATCTATGTAAAAATTTATATATAAAATTGAGATATATAAACACCTAAAATAATATACTTTTGCTTATTTCACACTGCAATGCACATACCAAGTAATCAATTAGTTTAAAGTAATCTGACCTTAACATATGATCGATAGGTTTAACTGCATATAAACATACTCAGCATTGGTATATTATTTTTACTGCAGTAATCCTAAAATATATTTATAAGTTAACATATAAGTCATGATAAATAAAGAGTGATTTAAAAAGGTATACACTCAACTGAAAAATGCTTTTAAAGTGAATCTTTTAAAACCATTTTCTGTGTTAAGCTTACAAAAGTTAAAGTCAACAAAGTTATCATAGGACTGTGAAGTTGCACAATGTACAACATCTGAATACACGAAAAACACGCACAGCTGAACATATGTGGAGCTACAGACACTTCTAAAAATATACATGATAGTCATACTTAAATTTTTCTCTAACAATATATATTTTAACTCTTCGCATTAGCAGATGATTTTTACATTAATAAACTAACAATATATTCATATATTGACATGTTCATCGTCATAACAAGGAATGTTATTTAAAACAGTGTATACTATACTGAAATATGTAAAAACGCTTTTAAGGTGTCCCTTCGTAAGCCATCTTCAGTGTTGCGCTAACAAAAGTTAAAGTTAAAGTCAACAAAAGTTATCATGTCACTTTCAAGTTACATAACGTACAAAAGCCAAAAACACGAAAAACACTCACAGTTGAACATATGTGGAGCTATAGACGCGTGTCTTTCCCTTCTCAGTTACAATTACTGCTGAGGATTTATTTTGTTAACTCGCTACTCACGTCTCTTTGTGAAAGTAGAATGTTGTGTTAAGTAAACAAGAGGAGGTGTACAGTAATTTATAATGCAGATTTTTTACTTACATTAACTTGAACAAAACTATTTAGCTTTAAAAAGTAGTTTAAAAAAATAAAAATATTTTTTTACTTCTGTAATATTAAGTTTACAAACTGCAACGTTACTTTATTTACAGCCACGTCATTTGCTTTTAAAAGCCACATAAGACGTTGATTAGTTTGTAAAATACCATATATTTTACATAATTGTCCTTCATTAAAAGTTAGATAGAAATAAGGTAATTTGCAACAATATAAATATTAATAAAACACGTAGTCATCAGTACGCGCTCCATACTGTTGACATCGGCTTTGGGCAAATATAGGCTTGCGTTGCAGTCTATATACTAAAATACAAAATTACTAGATTCAAATATTGACAAATTTATCTATCCTGCTCGTATTGCTACTCTTAAGGCCATTGTATAACTATTCGCAAATGCTCAGATTACATAAAATGACGTGTACTACCATCGAAACCAGTAATGGTAATATATAAATGAAGCTTCATGGTCAGTTTAAAAGCTTCAGGCTAAAATCGTTTTAGAGATATCGTCCAAACAGACAATCATATGAACAGACAGGCATAGAGAATTATAATTTGTCTATCTCCATTAGTGACAGTCTTTGCTATAACTTATACAATTTTATGATCCTAAATATTTTGCTGGTATTTGCACTTAATAAGGTCAAAATACATTCTTGTTGTCTTATTCTATGAAACTTCATGTGGGTTGTTTCTGTGATTTTAATTTTTAACCGTTTTACGGTAATCATATAAGAATAATAACAATAATACCGTAGCATGGCTCTACACAGCAATAAATCTTTAGGAATAATGCTTTACGGCTTGGCCACTTTATGTATTCTCTGGTCCACAATACGTACTTTTTTATACGCTGGTTGCCATGATTATTCAATATTACTATATAGGGTACTTGAAAAAGAGTATATATCATAAAATGTACATTTGTACACACATAATGTTTATTTCTTACCACTAAGTCTATGTTTAGTAAAAGATTTCAATACCATAATATAATGCTATATTGATATAGGATCATATATCAGCGTTAATTATTATTAGTACAGTAACTTTATAACTGTTGCAATTACAAATTAGGATACACTACAAATAGAAAACGTATATTTTGAGCAAAAGAGAGGACATAAAGAGCAGAATAAAAATATTATTACCACAATTAAGACCGACAAATAGTTGTTCAATCGAAACTAAATAAACAGGCAAAGATAGAATAATCAGAAGTTAAAGTTAACAATAATGGAATAATTTCATTTACTGCTCAGACACATGCAATAGATAAATGGCAACATATTAATTTTTGTACACAAAAACCCTGAAATATGTAAATTGTTCAATGTAAAACTATAATATAAAAACTGTTACATTCCTATGAATTTATGTATGGACTATGATGCTCTTTTAAAACACATTTACTACCCAATCCCTGGGTTTCATGCAAAAAATAATCCTTCCGGCTTGGATGTCCCATAAAACTGTCAAGAACGTACAATACCAGAGTGATGAAATGACCCGCAGGCGCAGGTTTAATTAAATGTAAACTTGATGGCTATCGCTGCTACGTTAACGGCATTAGCTAAGGGATTCTAACAAATTTTATTGTTTTCACTCGATAAAATAATTTTTGATACAATTGGCACTTCTAAAAGCTAAAAAGTTATAAAAATACATGTTGTTTATTTAAAAATGTCCATGGAGTATTCAGTGTTTATGGGTTTTTAAGTATTACATATTACTTTGGCTGAGAACAATTGACAACATGTAATACATAACATTAACAATTGATTTAGTAAAAGAATTTATTTATTCCCTTATATAATTTTCCTAGTATTACAAACATGCAAACGTACAAATAGCAAAACTAATATGTATTGAGTAAGAGGAATTTGTCATAAAAATACTACACAATATTAAAATTATTACAATTTTATTGCCAAGAGTAGGTTTAAAATACACTTAAAAATGTTAATTGTAAACATTTTTATAGTATTAAAGTTTGTATTAGATTATTTGAAAGATTTTACTTAGGTCCAATTTCTAAGGGATGTTCTTTAATTTCCGAACTAAATTCGTTAGTTGGGTATTTGTCCAAAATGTGTACACCGTAGAACTTTGTAGTGGCCTATTAGCCTTATTGATATAGTCACTAATATTAAAGACCAATATAGATTTATCCTTATCAAAATGTAAAATTAAGCCAATTCCATACATTTTTATCACATATTTTTAAATAAATACTAAAATATAATAAAATATAATTATTTATTATTATTACTTTAATAATATTAAATATAGGCTATAGAAAGCCGTAAGAAAAGCAGTACAAGGATTGTTAACAACATTCTAAACCAGTCTATGGAGTTTATATAATGATCCAAATTTTATTTGGTTTACATTCACAGTCTTGAAATTATAATTTTAGCTTGGTAGTAGGACCCATTCAGTCATGAGTTTATCTGGGTAATACAAATAAAGCCTTTGTGAAAATGCACTCTAAAATTATATTTACGCAAATATTAAATATATATGATAAATTTTACTATCGAATATGTACTACATATTATTACAAAAAGATTTTAATACTTACTGGGGTTATTTTGCACAGAGGTAGGCTTCTCACACCTAAGCATGTATATATATTCTTGATATAAGTGAGAAGGTAAATTAAATATGCCAACATAAATATCTAAGATTAAAATTATGTAAAATATTCTAGACTTGTATAAAGTGTATACTTTTGACATGTTTTTGATCAGGACAACAAGACGAAATTAACGTTGGCATCGGAATGGTATTTTTCCAGTCTTAAATGTTTTTAATCGCGCAAACCCTCTAGTAAGTGATATTAACAATTTCGCTTAACATCTGAAGCTGTTACAATTAAACATAAACATAATAAGAACCTGAGGTATGCGTAATACCGTTCTTATAACAAATAATGCACTATATTTTATCATTGGATACATAAAAATGTCGAAATTATGATTACTTTACAATGGCCAGCCAGTTAGCCAATCGTTAGATAAATTCTATAAAATATTACGAAATGCTACAGAAAAATTTTGGCTAATGAATAGGTATTTATAAAAAAACTTTCTCACTTTCCGGCTTCAAGGGCCAAACACACTTATAACCTACAAAATAAAATCGGAAATGGATCAAGTGATTGGATACTAAGTGGCTGTAACTTATCTCAGGATTATACATAATTACCTTAAAAATAATATGTACATAGTAACACTGTTTTTCAACAATACATTCCACGCGTAACCGCGGATAACTCCTATCACTCAACAATTATATAAATCATATATTGTCACGCCTCCTGCTCAGCTGGGGCGAAGGGGGTGTACTCAGGAACCAAACGCAGCTCAGATTACAGCAACTTTATTCAAACGACAACACTTCCGAACCCATGGACACCACGCGTCACGACCATCACTAGGCTAAGCCCTACACTAGATCGGCCCTCAGGGAGCTCGGACGTCCGCTCGCGCCGGAGTCCTCTCACGTACATACCGCCTCGGGCGCTCACCTTGCTGACCTCCCCCTCCAGTACTTCCAGACGGCGGGAACATGGGCCCCGACGTCACACACCCCCAGCCAAATTAAGGGTGGTTGTTGGGGTGGATGCCCTCTAGGAGTTCTTCTTCTTCATTCTTTCAGGCCCTGGCAGCTGGTCCCTTGGTTGTGTTCAGCTGGGCGGCTGGGTCACGTGCACAAGTTACCATGGCGTCTACCCTCACGTTTCGCCGCGTATCGCTAACAGTGTGGCTAGCGGTCGGGGTTCTCCAACAGTCAATAGTTGTCTTTAGATGTGGAGGAAACACATGGGGAACAACGACACTGCGGCAGCCACTTCTCAGGGACAGTCATTTACACTGGCACATAAAGTCTCTGGCGTTGGGACGGCCCGATCACACATAAAGTCTCTGAAGTTGGGACGGCTCGATCACACATAAAGTCTCTGAAGTTGGGTCGGCTCGATCACACATAAAGTCTCTGAAGTTGGGACGGCCCGATCGCGAGCCTCAGTCGTTCGCTCCCATCGGTACCGCTTCACTAATACATTTCCAGGGAAAGTTTATTAATTTTAATGATATTCCAGCAACAGGCAATGAATCGTTCCTCACAAAGGTTTGCCTTCTACAAAAACATGTTGTCCTACGAGAGCCTATCTACCTATTCTAGTTAGCAATGTTTGCTATTGGTGTAATCGCATTTATTTGACAGAAACATTAGTTCATAGAAACTTACTCTTAAATACCCGCGGTGGTGTCCATTCCCTTATATTATACATTTATCCTTACGTGTAGGTATATTCGACATTTTATATTAAAAGTACATTAATCAACTTTACATGTCTTTATAATTACTTGAAGCGAGAAATTATAATTGTATATGAATAAATGAGTTCATGACACATTCCGGAACCATTCAGCTGTTCTGTGCGAGTCATACAAAACAAAATATATTAATCCTCTATATTGCCCTTTCTTATGATCTAGTACAATGACGATATTCCAATTCAAACATGATAATATTATTATTAGAACTATTTACCAAATTACTAACTAGTACATTAATCCTTATTATCTACCCATACTATAACTTACTATTGCAAAAACACTTTTTTTTATAGATAATAACCTTACAAAGTGGATATTATTATAGGGACCCAAACTAAATAATTGTAATTATAAGTCCACGACAAGGCTATTCTGGATATTTGACATCTTCCTACTCATTAACATAGACAAGTGAAACAAACTATAGTAGGACATTATAAGCGTAACCATGTACTACAGGATACAGATATTTTACAGTGCAAGAGGTGGTACAAAGTTTTGTAACTGAAGTTGTGCACAGCGGCATTGTCTACGTGACAAAAGTAGCTGTGGTCAGCAGTAGCCGTCCGGCCTCTCTGGTCACCTGACCTCGCGGGTCACCGGCCTGGCTCTGAGCTACTGGACTTCCCACCGGTGCTTTAAGACTTAGCATGAAATGACTTCGTTTTTCAACAAAGCTTTTATCTCTTAAATTTTATTCTTTACACACATCTAACTACCTTTCAACATAACTACCTCAACACCACACAAGAATATGTTAATAGCTGACTATACCCGAACATCTTATAAGTTACTTTGTATGCATTGACAAGTTAATACTTGATTATTTTTATTCCCCAAATTACAAACAAATTACAAAAGTAATTACTTAGTTCTTAACACTGGTTAGCATAACCATATACAACATTTGGTTTCGTATACGGTGTTACAATCTTAGAAACTAACTTGTCAACGCTTAATTCATAATTACGTTAATGACAACTGGAAGAACAACATGAATTATTATTAAATGTTTTACATCAGTGTTATAATACAATAGGCAATTATATTTTACAAACAAATTATTATGTCATTGCGACGTACCAATCCTCTTAAACATTAAGTCTTAACCTAATCTAGGAATTCTAAAACTATTTCAAGGGTCCCCTGTATTTACAGAATAATTATGAGTTTACAATTTAATTATTATTAGTCAAAATCAACGTCTAACCATTCCACGCTGATATTGGCGTATGTATACGTACCGCTGAAAACAGAACATGTATTTCACCTAGTCAATCATAATAAACAGTTTTGGAATATAAACTCTTATATTAGCTAACACTCATATTCGCTCACATTCACTCTGAGTGGCCACTCGGTTTTTTTTTTCATTCAAACTTTCACACTCCCCACATTTTCATTCACACACTGGACTTACATGTTTACGAATTCATGATAATAATAATCTCCTGAAATAATATATTTTATACATTTTATTAATCATACACTATAACGTTCACAGTTATACGGTTTACCTCGAAGTTTACCTATGGTTACAACGATTACCTGGTATCCTTTATACCTGATCACGAACTTGGTCCCACCATTCAAGAGTGATTCTCAGCTCCTTTCCATCGACCTCCGTGATAGGCAAGTTCTTTGGCAAGCCATCGTCTCTGACGTCACGTTTGGCGGTCATCGCTATGTCGTCGCCTTTTCGTCTCGATACCTTGGATCTCCAGTTTACCCATAATCCCACGACGTACCGACAACCAAGCAGAACCAATATTATTATAATGCCACAAAATAAATCCACAATAAATTGTTCCTGATTCGGGGAGAATATTTCATTTTCTGCTCTCACAAATGCTCCTATACCTAAGCCTACTAGATGGGGATTTCTCACAACAATTATGGTTAGTAAACAAAAATAAATGGAGTGCAGCACGGCTGACAGTGATGTATATGTCCCTCTCCACTGACAAAACCTTAAGCGTCGGGCTCTCTAACTTTCTATGTTCTGAAAAAGATAAATTCCAGTGCGGCAGCTGACTAGGCCATTCGTTGTCTAAGCATTCGTCTAGTGTCTCGAAAGTGCTGGAAACAAGATTAATTTTAGAGTTAGATTTGAATTTCAAAGTTTTTAATTTTGACCACGAAGCTGGAAGTATGTGTGCCACAGCTAACTTATCCGCTTCCTGTCTACACGGATAGCTTTCTGAAACCAAAATGTGGGAGTCAGCGACTAAGCTACAATCACACGGCACTCTCACGTGTAGTGCACCCAGGCTCTTACGCTCTGTTATCTTAACTGTAGTGTTCGAAGTGTATCTGCACACAAACTCTAAATGCTCAACAATATGGGTTAGTACATAAGTGAAGTCGTCTATCTGGGTGATAAGTGGCACGTCACCTGATACACATGAAAATACACATAGTGAGCTCAGCTCTTGTATGGTCGCACCCATAAATGTTTTTCTAGGGCAACGTGAACCGGACACAGCATCACCGGCGTATCTAGGGACATAGCATAGTGGATTAATATTCGGCTGACAGTGCTGCAAGGCTGCTCCCTGTATCACTACCATACTGTCTTCACTGTTAACCAAAAATGACGTTTCCTGCTTAATGGTACAAGTCTGGTTATTCCACGCAAAAGGTATTATTAAAGGGGTATACAATCTCCATTGGGACGTAAGTTTCTTGATTGGAATCTGCAAATTAATTAAGATTGAGTTACCAGAAATTACACAATCAGCTATTTCTAACTTAAGGTATTTAGACACTTCCTCTACTGGTATCGCTAGGTCATAGCTGTCCGCTTTTAATGCAACTGTCAATTTTGTTAAATCCTCTCTTAGCTTATCTACAGTTATTATAGAATTCGGGATCTTCCCCTCTCGACATTGACTCAATATCTCTAGGCGTGTAACAAGTTGTAACAATTGTAACTGACGTACTGTATGGTGCGCGCTCACCTGTAACAAACTAAAACTCTTGTGATCATTTCTCTGTTCGTTTGTGAATTCCTGCTTCTGAAATCGATCGATTAATTTGGTTATGTTAACGCCAACATCCACGACACGTGCGAAGGTCCTCTCTACTTCTGCACTGTAATTCTTCATACCTAAATTGTCATTCTCTATTTCTGAAAAGGCTTCAGTTACTTGCTCACTTAAGCTATTTTCAAATTTTGACATTAAATATTGATTAGTGAATAAAGGTTTTAACTGTCGTTTAGTCGTTACTCCACAGCACCAATGGGCGAAATCTCCTATCACACTTAAACTCCTCTGGATTCTAGCAGACATACTATTAGACTTTACATATACATCGGATTTCCCACTGAGGCTCGAGTTCAGCCATTTCACTTGCTGTCCTATTCTTTTATCGGCCTGAAGAATCCATGCGAACAACATACATTGGGGATCATTTAATACTCTGTTACAAAAACCATTATTCTGTGGCAGTGACAAATGAGCCATATCGACCTCTGGCAACACACTTTGATACACTAGAGGAACTGATGACTCGTACATCACCAATACTTGGTTAGGTGGCTCGGCGTGAGTCAATCCGTAGGGCATTAGAACAGATTTTTCTCTAAATATTCCTTCCTTTGGTTCCATAACTCCTAAAGTGGGCAACAAACCTTCGTACTTAATTTTCAGGTGTCTCTGACTTCTTGGAGGGAGTTCAGTAGAATCATCACATATTACTCTCGCCTGTATCTGTTGTCTTTCTTCAAACTGTATGTGCTTCAACCACGAGGGGTCTGGAGGTGGACGCAAATACTTGGCGTCTTTTTCCGCGCTGAGGAAATCTACTGAGATTTTTCTTCCGTTGGCGATTATAAATTGGGCTCTTCTCCTCGAGAAATCTATTGTTGTACCAAACTTCAGGTGGAAATCGTTACCCAGGATACAACAGTCACCCACTCCTTTGGCCACAAACACTGGGAACAATATCACACAGTGGCTGATTTCTAAGATAATTTCTATTCTACCCAAAATCTGTACCGGCTCATCGGTGGCTGTCTTAACATTCATTCCTTGTACTGCTTTAATCCTGTCTCTCACGTTGGCTACCAGATTCTCATCAACACAACTCACACAGGCCCCAGTATCTAATATTATTGGCATTGTCCTCTGATTTAATTTTCCTTTTATTTCCAATACTCCCACGGTTCTAACAGTACTGGCCTCGGGACGAGGGAATTCCTTGGGTATAGCGTGGGTAAAATCTCCACGGCGATACTCATGGCGTGGATTACGGTTGTATCTCCTCCATGTGTCATACCATTCTCGGCGCTCATGTTCTTGGCACAAGACGCTCATCCTCTGTTGTTGGGAGCTCATTCTAGCGGAACCACTCGCTCCCTGATTTAGTGGTTCCCTCTGTCGTTTCCCTGATTTCCTGAGCGACAGGCAACAGCATAATGACCGGGTCTATTGCACTGGTAGCATATCACTCGACCGTCACTAGTTCTTCCACGATTCGAGGTGGAGTAGGCTCCTCTTGCTCTCCCTCGGTTCCACCTTCCATACTGTTCACCATCTTGTGCTCTTCTTTCCCTCGGAACTTCGAACTGAACCCTTGGCTGTTGCTTATTGTTCTCAGTCGTGCGGCCTCGTGTATCTCGATTCTTCTCCTGCTGTTCTAGAAGACGCATGCTTAACTTGGCAAATTCAGATGTTAAGTTTTCTAGTTTGCTTTTTAGCTCCTGTGTTCTTTCCGTCTTGGATGGCTGACTGGCGTTCCCTGTAGTTGTCGCCTTTGATGAGACTTCCCCCAGTAGGTGGTCTACCCGCTGTCCAGCCATGAAACGTGCGGTCTGGATCTTCCTTACGTTAGCCAGTAAGCTTTCTAGAGTGTCATTGTTCATCACCATCACTTTCTCCAATAGAGATGGCCTTAATCCTCTTAAAACATGTTTGATCTTAGTTCTCTCGTTCATTCCGGGGTCCACTTTTGAACATAAATTTAACACATCTTGTACATACGATTCTACGGGCTCCTCCTCCCCTTGCATCCGCATCCGCAGTCGGAACTCCATCTGTTCATCCCAAGCGATTGCTTGAAACGTATCCTTCATTCCATTCTTTACCCGCTCCCAGGTGATATTGGCTCCTAAAGATTGCTCTAGGTTCTCGTACCATTTCAGAGCTGCCCCTTCCAGGTAACAGGGGAGAATAACCAACATCTTATCCTCGTTCCAGCCATTGGCCTTTGCCACTCTCCCAAATTGGGCTAGATACTCCTCCACGTTGTCCTCCATTCCGCCCCTGAACTTTCCTGGAGTAATAACAGGCCCCCTGGCTTCAGCCATAGCTTCTACTTCCTCTTCACCGTCAGGACCACTACCAGGTAGGGGAATTAAATCGACTTCAGCTACGGTTCTTACTTCCTCAAGATGTCTTTGGGGTTGTCCTGGGTCTTCGGGAACCTCACTAACTGATGTCAGCCTTGACTGACTTCTTGTTTTTACACTAAACTTGATGTTTGGGGACGACATACGATTGCTCCACCCTATCACGAATTAAGATTTAAATAAAAACCAAATCAGAACAAAATTAAAACAAAACAAAATCCAAATCGCAATCACAATCCAAATAAAATCAACAATTTAAATATACATATTCCCCTGAACACAAGGGTTATTCAAAACACCACAACATATCAATGCCGCGACAGTCGTCGTACCAATTGGGTTTGACCTGGCCTACCCATGGACAAGCTCTCTTTTTTTTCTTTTCTTTTTTTTTTTTAAACCACTTTATAACAACACAAACTATTTCTCAAAATTATTCTATTCACCAATAAAAAGAAACAGCTTTGTTTACATCACGGGTAGGTTGCCTCCCTTACCGGTACCTTGGTTCGACGCACTGTGGCTGCTAAATAGGCTACTCTTACAACTACAAAATTATGTTCGGCTTACAAGCTACGAGAAAACAAATAAAATTATTTACTCCAAATTACACTTTGCTTTCAAAAGGTAACTACAATTATTTGGATCAAAAACTAACTTTCTCTCTTGTTCTTTCAATCTACATTTTTTTTCAACTTAATCAATTTACTTAAAAAACAATCCGAATTTTAAAAAGAAATATTCACTATTATATTATATCACTATTAAATATTATATTACTAACCTGGGATCGTTAATCCGTCTTTGGTTCTGGATCACCTCAGGATACCCGGCTGCCTCCACCAATTTGTCACGCCTCCTGCTCAGCTGGGGCGAAGGGGGTGTACTCAGGAACCAAACGCAGCTCAGATTACAGCAACTTTATTCAAACGACAACACTTCCGAACCCATGGACACCACGCGTCACGACCATCACTAGGCTAAGCCCTACACTAGATCGGCCCTCAGGGAGCTCGGACGTCCGCTCGCGCCGGAGTCCTCTCACGTACATACCGCCTCGGGCGCTCACCTTGCTGACCTCCCCCTCCAGTACTTCCAGACGGCGGGAACATGGGCCCCGACGTCACAATATATATATATATATATATATATATATATATATATATATATATATATATATATATAATAATTTTATCAATATTAACCAGCAAATAATAAAAAAATCCATTAAATTCGTAAAATTTTACTTAATTATAATTTAGTTTCATTTATATACATACGGATATCATCAGCTACATACATGCGATAAAGGTTTACTATGACATATATTTATAGTGGAGTTATAAAGAATGAATAAGTAAAAGAGAAAGAGTAATATCACAAAGGACTCTCCACAACAGTTGTTACTATAATTACAGTTACTGCCTTAATTAATAAATATTAAAACGTGTCTGTAAGTGCATTATTGAAAAATTTACTAGGCTATTTTAAATAAACCTATATAATTTTTTATTTGTTCAGTTTAAATACTAGTTACATATACACACACACACACACACACTCGAGTATCACTTCCTGTTATGCTTCGTATACATTCCAATGTAAAACTGTAATTGAACTATGTTGGATCATCTATTGTGGATCTGGATCCTCTATTTAACTATTCCAGAAAATACGTAGTTGATTAATATTATAATTCCTGCAGAAAATCAATAATTAAAAGTAATCCACTATTTACTTTGTCATTTTCTCACAAGAATAGTTTAAATATTACGGATATTTCCTCACGCCCACAAATGGAATATTAAACTTTGGATCTTTGTGCTAATTAATATAAGAATAGTTTTATGATGCAGAGAATATCTCTTGTATTGTTTATCTTATTATAAATTTCAATAATAATTATTTCGTAACAAAACATTTTAGGTTAACTAGACGTAATTTTTAGATATACTGTTGGTAATTTTTAGACTCTTTTATTTTCAAATTCATAAATGTCTATTAAAATATTCATTAAATTAATATTATCTATCTTATACGACAATCTTTTTATTTAGGTAAAAAATATGAAAATTTGCTGATCTTTTTACATATCTTTTATAGCATCTGCAATACGGGAAGCTTTAGAATTAATAGATATAACAGTAACTATTTCAATATGGCATTCGAAATCAAATCATTTAATAGTACTATATAACAAACACATATATTAATAATCAAATTAGTACTTTTTATATTATATGATTGTAATATTGACTATTCAAATGATTTAGTTCACGCATTACATTTATACATTATCATCTTCTTATATAAGAATTTTATATATATACATATGTATATAAAAAAAACAATATAATTGTTATAAATAATTGACAATACCCGCGTGTATTGGTGGTTCACACAGACACACACTACGACAGCAAAGAAATCGACGTGCGCATGCGCCAACTTTTACAACAGCTGTTATAGATAAATATTATTATTCTTTTCCGTACGTCTTCCACGTGTTACATTGTCGGTGTACTTAATGTGTATATTTGCTAATTAATAAACATTAACTTGATTATTAATCCTCTGACTATTTATTTACAACAGGTTATGGGCCCAGTAACGTTTGTGTGATAGCGTTGGGCATTAAAAGTTAATAAAAGTCAGTAAAAGTGAAATTAAGTGTGTGTATCACGTTGTGTTAAAAAGTGGTTTGTATAACCTAAAAGGGATGGCTGGTACAAGTAGCAATATACAAGCACTGTCGAAGGACAATTACGACACATGGAAAATTCAGATTCGGGCATTGCTGATTCAGAAGAACTTATGGCCGTATGCCGATGGAAGTCTCTAGAAACCGGCAGAAAGTGTTGAAAATGGAAGCGCTGTAGTCAAGTGGGAAGATGGAGATCAATCAGCTCAGGCAAGCATCATTTTGGCGATGGCGCCATCAGAGTTGAAAAATATTAAAAATTGTAAGACAACTCGTGAGCTGTGGCCGAAACTTGAAACGATCTACGCATCAAAAGGGCCGGCAAGGAAAGCCACGTTATTGAAGTCGCTGTTCGTGCACAAGGTGAAGGAGGGGGAAAGTATACACCAGTACCTGGACAACTTCTTCGACGTAGTTGACAAATTGGCGGAAATGGATATCGAGATTCATGAAGATCTGTTAACTACTATGATACTGCACGGTTTGCCACCAAGTTTTGAGAATTTTAGATGCGTAATCGAGAGTCGTGATCAATTGCCAAAGCCGGAAGAGCTCAAGATAAAAATCTTAAATGAATGTTTGGCCAGGGTAGGCGATTCACAAGACGCCGAAGACAAAGCATTCATGGCCAGATCCAGAACACGTAATTTTGGTAGACGTGGCGGCGGCGGCGAAAAAGGTAATTTCAAGGGAAAATGCTTCAAATGCGGCAAGGTTGGCCATTTTGCCAAAAATTGTCCCGAAAAGGAGGATGGAAGATCGACACAAGGAAGTGCTAGGGTAGCACAGGATTTTTACATCTCAGAACTGAACCGAGAAGAGGTTAACAAGGTTCAAGGTCATAGCCAATCCAAGTGGTGTTTGGATAGTGGATGCACAACTCACATGTGCGGCGACGAGGATATTCTTGAAGATACGGTGACGTGCGATTCGGTGCTCAAGTTAGCAACAGAAGCATCGACAAATGCAAATATAAAGGGCGTAGCCAAGATAAATGTAAGTGGTGGAGTTATTTCAACCGCGAACTTGCATGGCACGCTGTATGTACCGGAATTAAGAACTAATCTGATGTTGGTATCGAAGATTACTGACAAAGGTAATACAGTAATCTTCAATGACAAATTAGCTGAGGTACGTAATACAGATGGCAAAACCGTGATTATCGCCGATAGACTGGGAGACCTGTACTTTGTAAGAGAAGAAAATACTGAACATGCGCAGGTGGTTACGCGAGCGCAAGCAAATTCTGAGGACACGTCAAGTCAAAAACCTTTTAGGAGAGGGGCAAAAATTTCACCGAAAATTTGGCACAGGAGACTTGGGCATATACACATGGATGCAGTCAATAAATTATTTGATGAGCAGCTGGCAACCGGGATAAATTTGTCGTTCAAGGGCAAAGCAACAGTATGCGACGTTTGCTGTCGCGGTAAGCAGGCTGCCAGACCGTTCACAGAAAGGGTTGACAGGAGTAGAGTGCCACTGGAAATTGTACATACCGACGTTTGCGGGCCAATGAGGGCAAATTCCAATGGCGGATCGAAGTACATGGTGACGTTTGCCGATGACTACAGTACGTGGTGCGAGGTGTATTTCTTGAAGAAGAAATCCGAAGTACTCGGTAAGTTCAAAGAATATAAAAATTTTGTTGAGACATTTACTGGCCGAAAAATTAAATTTTTACAGTCGGACAACGGTCGGGAATACCGAAATGGAGATTTCGACGAGTATCTGAAGCAGGAGGGGATCCAGAGAAGACTGTCAGCGCCATACACACCTGAGCAGAACGGTGTAGCGGAGAGGAAGAACCGAACGCTACTGGATACAGCCAGATGCATGCTGATCGAGACCGGGATGCCAGAATCATTTTGGGCTGAAGCCATTGCGACGGCGAATTATATCAGGAATCGCTGTCCAAGTACATGTATCGGTGGAAAAACCCCGTACGAGATTTGGCATGGCAAGTTGCCGGACCTCAAACACATGCGTATATTTGGTTCGAGAGCGTACGTGTTAGATAAAACAGTCGGACTTGGAAAAATGGACCCGAGAGCTGCTGCAGGTAGATTCATAGGATACGACCTGGAATCAAAAGCGTACAGAGTGCGGCTGGATACTGGAAAAACGGTCGTGACCCGAGATGTACGTTTTGACGAGAATATGGGGTCATCGAGAGCCAACGTTGATCCACTGGAAGAGTCGATAAAAAATAAAAATTTTGAGAATCAACAATCGAAAATTCAGGACAAGCCAGAGATAATCTACGCGAAGGTCGAATTGGACCCTCTTGAATTCGAAGAAGAAGAAGAAAAAGAAATCGTCGACGAGCAGGGAAAACGGGGAGATCTTCATCGTCAAAGGAAAAAGAGTCGGCAGACCGCCTAAGATACGGACCGGCAGCCGAGGCCGTCCACGAAAGTATCGTAGACCCGAAAGTGTCTCTAGCACTGGATCAGGCCGCGGAAAAGATATGAATACTGGTGACAACGACGTATTCATTGACGACGAGCAAGGTCGTGTTTTGAAAAGGCCGTTAGAATCATCCTTTGTGCAAGTTGGAAAGAGACACCGCGAGCAAAAAGACTCCTGCGATTCTGATGAATATAACAACGAATATAGACACATCTTCGAGGAGTTAGTGTTCAATGCCGACGTGCAAACAGATAAAGCATTAACTGGAGATGACGCTGAGCTGTGGAAGCGTGCTATCATGGACGAGGTGAAGTCACATCTCGAATATGGGACTTGGAAAGTAGTGCCAAGGCCGGAAAACAAGAACGTCATCGGTACACGAACTGTACTCAAGAATAAATTAAATCCAGACGGTAAAATCGAGCGCAGAAAGGCGCGCATCGTCGCACGAGGGTTTACTCAACGACCAGGATTTGATTACGACGATACATTTGCTCCGGTGGCAAGATTCGAGTCGATTAGAACTGCGATGGCATTAGCAGCAGGGTTGAATACCAAAGTTCAGCATTGGGATGTCAAGACGGCATATTTGAACAGTGAGCTCAAGGAAGAGCTGTACATGGAACTGCCTGAGGGGCTAGCTGAGGCCGTGAATGACATCGTACGAACTGAAAGACGTGATTCGAAGACATACAAAGCAGCTATGGAGATGCAGAAAGCATTAAAGAAAAAGAACCAAGTATGCAGTTTGAAGAAGGCTATCTACGGGTTAAAGCAATCAGGAAAAATGTGGTACGACCATTTAACCAAAATTTTAAGAAAAATTGGATTGCAACCGACGGTATCAGACCCGTGTTTATTCACTGCAAAGCACGAAAATAATATCATCGTAATTGCTGTCTGGATAGATGATATGTTGGTATTTTCGGACAATGAGGCGCTGCTGGATCACGTAAAACATGAAATAAATAAAGAAATAGGCATCAAAGACCTTGGAGAAGCCAAATATTTCTTAGGCATCGAAATTGATCAACAAAACGGGATCAAAATGGGACAAAGAGGATACGTTCTGGAAATTTTGAAGAAATTTGGAATGGATTCCTGTAACCCGGTGGAAATACCAGCGAGTCCAAGTACAAAAATCGAGGGAACAGCAGAAGACCAAAGAAAATCTTCGAATAATCATCCGTACAAAGAGCTGGTAGGCTCATTGATGTACTTGGCGGTATGTACGAGGCCGGATATAGCATACACCGTGAGTGTGCTCGCACAATTCAACGACAAATCATCCGATCATCACTGGGGTTCGGCTAAAAAGGTTTTGAGATACCTCAAAGGGACAGCCAATCATTCCCTGCATTTTGATGGAAATATCGGAAAATTGACAGGCTACGCTGATGCAAATTGGGGTGCATGTACACTGGACAGAAGGTCATACACAGGATACACCTTCTTGTTGGGCGGCGCAGCCATAAGCTGGCAAGCCAGAAAGCAAAAAACAGTGGCACAATCAACTGCCGAAGCCGAATACATGGCTCTGGGCGAGGCTGCAAAGGAATCAATATTCCTGAATCGTCTACTGGTTGAATTGGGAGCAACGGAATCAATCGACGGCACAATTCTTTGCGACAATCAGAGTGCCAAAATGATGTCAGAAAATGCTATGTTTCACCCCCGGACAAAACATATAGACATTCGTCATCACTTCATCCGAGAGAAAGTGCAAGAAGGACAGATCAAGGTGGAACATATACCGACGGACGAAATGGTAGCCGATATTTTCACGAAATCACTACCATCAATCAAACACTGGCAACATTGTGGGACCTTGGGTCTGAAGTAACCGATCCACGCAGATATTGAGGAGGGGTGTTATAAATAATTGACAATACCCGCGTGTATTGGTGGTTCACACAGACACACACTACGACAGCAAAGAAATCGACGTGCGCATGCGCCAACTTTTACAACAGCTGTTATAGATAAATATTATTATTCTTTTCCGTACGTCTTCCACGTGTTACATTGTCGGTGTACTTAATGTGTATATTTGCTAATTAATAAACATTAACTTGATTATTAATCCTCTGACTATTTATTTACAACAATAATATATAAATACATATTTATATATTATTTTGTATCGAAACTAACAGATTTATTATAGAATATCATTAAACAAGATTGCCTCCATGATGTCTTGTGATAAGTTAGATTATATATATATATATATATATATATATATATATATATATATATATATGTGTGTGTGTGTGTGTGTGTGTGTGGGGGGGGGAATCATATAGGTATAAGTGTTAATTACAATTATAATCATCTATTTACTAGGCGGATATTACATATAAAATTGTACGATGAATTACCTATAATACATGGTATAGTGAATACCTGCTACATGGCTATTTACCAGGATGACATTTTTCATTTGCAATAAATACTGTTATTATCATAAACATATAATTGTATTAGCTAGGTAAGGGAAACTTGCCTTCATGCAGTATGTGGGAGTGTGATATCGGATTTCAATACACATAGTTAATATAACTATTTTCTTTATTTATCTTATAAAATATTCGAAACCAAACATGTTTCATCGATTTAATTCCAAAGTTAGGTATCAGAATTATTATTAAAACATTTATCCTCAATTTTCCTTGCCTTTTTGAATTTATTACATTGAATCGTTTGGCCAGAGAAATATTAATTATTTATGACTAAATTCGTTCAAAAAAATTTTTTTTTCCTAACTGGGCTTTAATTCTGTCTATGTCAGTAAATTTCACCTTTGATTTATAATTAAATTTGGAAATCCGGATATATGAACCGTAATACGTGACACATTACTAACAGAAGATAATATTATTAAATTTTGTATCTCAAAATGCTCAAAAAAATTAAGTTTGTATTAACATTAATTTATGCCATGCCTATTATTATATTCTTACCATCAGCCTCTATTACGATCGATGTTGGCCATGTCCACTAATTTGACACGTGGTATACAAAATCAGTGCCAAACTTGGTCCATCCGTATTTAAGTTTGCAAATATGAGCCAGAGAATTATTCCTGGAATTAAATGTTTGAATAATATTATATTTTTATAGGGTCTATTGGTGTAATTTTTTAAAACTTTATACTCCTGCGGGTTATTAGTCAGACCTATTTTTTCAGTTCAATAAAAATATATATTTAATCATTAAGGAAATCACTTATCGTATTTCTTATGAAAGATTGATTTTATTTGCTTAGAAGTACTGAAAAACGATCAAATACTGAAAGAATACCATCAGTTTTATTGTATTTACAGATTTAGGTAGTAACACTTTTAATTTACTTTTTTAGTAATACCTAGTTTATTATATGGCATTACTTCGTTTGAGAAGCCCACTCAAGCAACTTACAAAAAGACAGTAAAACCTCTAATCTAGTAATTGAAGTTACTTTGGTCAGAAAGCTTTAGGGTTTGACTTTAACGTATGAATTTATAATTATTGAGTGGGTAACTGAGAAACATGGTGAAGCGCTTTGTAAATCGATTAGTTTCACACCAATAGCAACCCTGCAGTGTACAAAATAGTTCACTAGTATTGTCATAAAGGCGACTATGAACATGCACATGCTACCTTATTTTGTGCTTGCAAATCATCAAAGCATACACTTAGTTATACCGCTTTTATCAAATGACCTTTGACTTTTTATACCTGATTCAAAGATATGCTAACCTCCACATTTTACCAACTATTATAAATTACTGCAATTTACGCACATTGCTTATCATACACCAATCATATGATGAGTTATATTAAACATCAACTATAGTATGTTAGTTCTAGTGGGGTAGTCGGGGCCTTAGAACCCACGTGACGCTAATAGTTAAAAGGCGAAAGGCCATTCTACTTGTAATTATTCAAAACTATTTGTAACCTAGTAGTGAGCATTCCTGGGCAATTTTATGTTTAATAAAAATACTTTAACATCATAGAAATAGCAGATTGCTTGGTACTGTGTCTCATGTCCTAATGAGTGATAGGCTTTAACGACGCACAACTAAATTCTATGGGTAAAAATGCAGAATCATAGTAATCATTATTGTTTTTAATAATAATAAAATGTTTATCGATGGGTCTTGCTAAATGATACATTCACGTTTTTTAACATCAAATTAGGTTTAATAAAAGTGTTTATTTAATAAGTATACAAATAAAGTCAGCTTAAAAATTGAATTTTTGATGTGTTATATAATTAGTGAGTTACTTAAAAATGTATTTATTCTGCTATCTTCTCATAGCCATTACGGGTACGCAAATAACTAATGTAAAAACATTCTTTAGCCATTTTAAATCTCATAAAGTGACAAACTAATAATACACTGGATATTTTCCATACATAAATAAAGATTGTTCATTGCTTTGGATTTATACCAAAGTTCCGGTTACTTGAAGATATGATAAAGTACACGGGTATGCCGAAATAATGTCTTCTCACCGCCTTTTACATTGACTCTCCATTCCATATTTTGTTTGTCCGTGAATACAATACATTCAATTTTTGTATAATGTTAATCAGTGTGTCTTTTTTTCAAACTAATTACGCATTAGACTAATGTTAAGATATTCACTGACCGTCACCCCAAAACTCGTAGATTTACATGCACCATCATTTAACTCACAGCCCTTCATACAGAGATGAAGCTTCAATCAAAGTTAAAAGTGATTTATTTTTTGAGGTATTGTGTGGAAAGACAGACAGATATACATATTATATAAAATCAGATACATACAGCCAGACAGAGATCAAAATTGTCTACCCCCACTAGTAAGAGGGAAAATCCCAATAAATATATGGGATTTATTTGCCAGTGTTTGGAATGACACGATATAAATACTCGGTTCTCGTTAATTCTAATCACTGTTTATTTTAAATAGGTTAGATAAAAACTTCGTATACAGTTATTACTTTATTTATTTTAGTGAATAAATATAACATATTTGTATAACTTCATGCGGTGTGACAATATTGCCCTAATAAATTCATCAATAATAAATCAATAAGAAAATTAATATCCAAATAGTTAATAGGAAAATAGTTCCCTCATTATCTACATTTGTCCCTGCGTGAAGATTATTATGTACTATGATTCATATGTAAGGTTGAAATTCTGAGAATGAGAATAAAGTTAGTTATTATAGAACTTAAATACATTTCCCACATATATTATAAGTCACAGATAGTTTGTATTAGGTTATTTTCATACGTATATTATATAAAACAGCAACGTGATTTGAGATTTCTCACAAAATTAAAGTTGTGTAAGCATTAAAATTCCACATTGAGGGCTAGGACAGTTATTACTGCTAGATAAGCAGACAATTCTGTCTGAGGAGGGAAAACACATTCATGAGCAGAGTTTGGTCGTAAAACTGAAGCGTCAGGGAGCAAGTGGGCTGTTAGGATATGTTTGTGATGCCTGTGTGCGGCATATGCCAGAGTAAAGTCGTAGACACTCGATCCATGATAGTCCTTCCAACTTTCCCCCTCTCTGTGAAGAGTGAACTTATATTTGTGAAATTACGTTTAATCGACTCACAGTTGATCAAATATAATATTTCTCAAATTGAAAAAAATCATAATAATTAGATGTAAGAAAACCGTCACGTAATAAGTAGATATTGAAATTTTACATCGCATTAGATGGTGAAAAATCCAATCCTAACCTTTTATTACACACCGTTAGTGTTATAACAAAATATCAATAAGTTTATTTAAGGTTTCTAAAATATTGTGTGGTATTTTCTAGGAGATCGTCTAAAAAGTAGAGCTTGGTATAATGCAAATATTTAATTAATAATAACACAAAAAACATATAACAGGTGTAATAAAGTTACGCTATCACTAGTGTGTAATAAAGGATTAAAAAATAATTTTTTTTAACCATACCATGTTTTTTTCTTTATAATGAAATTATTATTTTGAAATAAACTAATTTACCGAGTATTACTAATAATACTTATTCATACTAGAATTTTGACGATGAACAATGTACTATTAGGTTTAAGGTATATATCTCAAAACAAACAATGTTAAACTATTAGAAACATGAAAACAATATGGTCTATTAAATATGAACGTAATATTCAGTAGAACCTGCATAATTTAGATATGTTATTGCAAGTTATGTGTATGTTTATCTACTTAATGTTCTCGTTAAATAATAATAATAAAAAGTAAGGAAATAAATAAATAATATTTATGATATATTTAATAAAAGTAAAACAAATTTATTAATTCAATTAATTACATTTTCGTTCTAAAATTAATTGTTTATTAAAATACCGTCTCTGTAGTAAAGCTGATAATTTATAATTTTATACGGGAATAAAGTAAATAAACATTGAATCAAATATTGTGTCGGGTAGATACCAAACATTATATGAACTATTTTAAGTGCTAATACGTAACAAAAGTTACACGTAGTTTTATATAGGGAACACGTTACGTGAAAATCAGATACTGTGGGCAAATAATCCCAGATTTACTGGTCAAAAGGTTGCGTGCAGTATTGGAACCTCGCACTATTGAGTTCACGAACAACTTTCTAGGTATTATTATAGATATTGATTAACCGAGTTACTAAATTCTATTTGCAATATTTGTATTGTACTTTCCTTAAAACAACTTCAACTCACAAAATGAAATATATTTTACCATCTATTCCTTTTAAAACTGTACGTATATAATCAGTCGTTATATTGTACGATAAATATGTATTTATATACAATTTGTTGTTAATCCGTTAACTATTAATATGTACAGGGTTTAACAGACGCTCTAAATCTGTCTTACTATTTAAACCTCATACAAGAGTGGTATGAATTAAACCACATTTGCTTATAATATACCTAATCATTTCTGAAAACAACTCTTGCTACTAATATGTTAAATAATCTTTAATTCACATGAGTTTTTTTAAATGTGCCCACTTTCTTGGTAATAGAGAGTCTATTGTATCTTGTATCGAATCCACCACTGTTGTGTGTTAAAGAATGAATGTTTTATTATATTATAACCTTATGTTTCCTTACATCAAATGCCTAAACGGAACAAGAAATCTTATTTGTATAAATCTTATCTTATTTTATCTGTTCATAATTAGCAACAATTCATACGAACAGAATGTGCCTTTAAAGTTTAATGTATAATGCCAATTACAATTTTGTATATAACAGTTTATAGTTTAAAAGCGTTCTACGTTAAGTACCGAGGTTTATTGATGCAGTAGAAGGTACAGATGGATAAAAGATGTATATATATATATATATATATATATATATATATATATATATATATACATACATACATTAAACCGTATAAATGGCAAGAGCCTTATTTAATTTCAATAAACATTGAATCACAAAAAGTAGTTGCTCCGCCGGGAGTCGAACAGTATATATATCGCAATTAAAATACCAATTTGATAAATTTAAGAAATGTTGAAATCGCACATCAATTTATTTGACAATCAAGACAACCAGATGGGTTGAACCTAAGATGATTCTCTTTTCTTTTTTATAACCAATACATTTTGAGTTCTATGTAAACATAGAATATATATATATATATATATATATATATATATATATATATATATATATATATATATATATACGTATATATGTATGTGTATATATGTAGACTTACTTTTGAGCTTTATAATATCAAAAACAACTATATTTTGACTTGGAACAAAATAAAGATAAAATATGTAACGAGTTTCTTGTCTATAGTAATTTTCTATCATGAGTTACCGCAAAATGTTACCGGTCAAATGGACGGAAAGACTCAAATTAATTTGTCAATTAAGTTTTGCCTAAAAATAAAAATGGCTCGTTTATGTATCAAGAGAAATATTGATATACCGATTACGATCTTCTCATCAATAGTCATTGCACAAATGTACGGAATGACAGGTATATGGAAGGACGATTCCAGGAAAGCCCTGACACCTTCTTGTTCCTAATTAATAGCAAACCCATTGTGGGTCAATTCCATGCAACTATATCTCTAAAACAAACAAGAAATAACAACATTCATGTTTATGAACTGTTCTAAAGTCCACATATAGACTACGATATGTATGCTCGCTTTAAGCGTTCGCTTAAGCCTTAAATGTGAATCATAGTGAGTGATGAACGTCATGACAGTGAAAATTTGCGGCCAATGTGGGAACTCGTATGTCCATTTTCATAATGATTTATTGTTTATGGAATTATTGATGCGATATTGTGTCACCACATGGAGTTTTACGAGTATGTAATATTCAATCTGTTTAAATTTATGGTTTACTTTAGCTTAAGTAATGGTATTAAATGTGTCCTAATGTTAGCTAACGGTTAGTGAAGAGTTCATTGCATTAATATTTATATTTAATCGAATAAAAGTGTTTGTGATATCAAAATGTGCCAAGACCAATGGGCTCCGTTGTTTCTTTACAAATGAAACACATTCAAGTTATACTTATTAAACTAATTATATGAAGATAAAATAAATTTAACGTTTTGTAAAGGAAATATTATACAGTCACTGCCTGAGTTGTAGCCTAAATTGTCTAATGTTGTGATGTTTACAATGGTAAAGTTTGATATGCCTTCATAAACCATACGCACCACCCTTAAATAAAATATTCTTTTTATTATCCAGATTACACTGTTATAAAACTGGCATGAGTTTAAAGTTCCTCTATCCAAAAACGTTTAAAACTGTTTGTTTTTATAGGTCTTTGAATACGGTTTAATTGTATTCATTATAATTTCATACAGTTTGGTTTTACTCTTGTGGTCTTATGTTTTCATTGTTTTGTATAGCCCTAATATATGCGATGCAAAATTCATGTTATTAGAAAAATATGAAGAGTTATTTTTAATGATCCAAACCGTGATCTTTTAAAAGAACTAAAATAATTCCATAGTAATCAAAAATTAAAATTAATGTTAGAGTATTTAATGTTGACCATGTGGTTATTAATTCCAGTCGCCTGCCACACAGAACCAGGTTATTAATTTATGAGACAAACGAATATTTTAACCTATAACTAATTATATTTAGTTAAATAAATAATATTACAGGGACTGCCTACTTTAATTTAACTTAAAAATTCTTATTTTGTGTGATAATTTCATTTTGTGTAATTTCAGGCTTTTCGTAACACTTACTAATGTAAAATTTCCTATGAAGAAATACTCCCGTATGACAGTAAAAATATATTTTTCATTTCAAACCTTACCAATCAGTTTTTATTTCTGATTATTATATGCCAAGAGGTAAGCAAGAGCAATATAAAATGAGTCAACATAAATATATTTTTATAAATTTTCTTAAGCTTTGGGCGTTTTGGGATTAAAAAATAGCAGTTTCTGTTAAAATTTCATCGGTAACGGTTCTTAATAGGTTGTAACTAGAGCAGCTCCAATCAAAATTACTTGTAAGAAAAAAAACTATTCAAACCATTTTTGGGAATATTTTAAATATAGTAAACCCACTTAAAGAATTTCAAGTACATACCAAATGGTATTTTTCTATTACGAGTATTAACCTGTACTCGTATTTAGGCAGAATTGAGCTCTAAACATTTAATAATAGGCATTGCCAAATAGTTGCAATCAAAGCACAGTAAAATTTTCAGCAAATATGATAAAAAAGCAATAAAATTATTTAATTGACATTTCCGTAGCAAATCTAAAAGAAGGTATAAGAAAAATACATGTGTTAGAGATTTCATATAAAAAAGAATTGATTAACTTTTCGTCATTGACGGCTTCCTTATAGGATACAAATTTCAAGCCTACTAAAAGCAGAATACACTATTCCAATATTTGATCAGTTAAGAAACAAAAACTTAGCAGACGTAAATAATCCTATGTATAATGGGATACTGTAAATATCCTTACGGAAACATGCATTAAATGAGAATATTATTATGAATAGCAAGTTTATTAATTTTAAAATACAACTAAATATAATGTGTTCCTTTAAATTGCTCTTTAAATATTCAGAAAATTATAATATACTATCCACCAATTTGTTTTATATTTTAATTTCTATATATTTGACAATATGCACCTGTATTTTAGAGTATGTTTTGTTGATTTGTTGATAGCAAAACCAATATATTCTAAAACAAACTTCAGTATGAGGTGGTCTAATTCAGCAAAACAATAGTTCCAACTATTAGACCCTGTGAAAAATACTGACTCAGCGACAAGCAATAATTAATAAAATATATTTAAATTCAAATTGCAATGGCTTTATTTAAGTAATCTAATTTTAATAAAACTAATAAAGTCTGAACCCACTAACTTAATTATGAATGTTTTATTATTAATAGTAAAGATTCCTAGCTAATTTTAATGTTATATTTTTTACATACTAATCATGTAAGTTATGTTCATAATATAATTTATTTATATTTTTTTATTTTTATAGTAAATTTATATTAGATAATGTTATTAATATTTATATTATTCTAATATGTACAGTTTGTTCAAAAACTTAAGCACACTGCAGGATCTCCCCACCATGAAGCCATGCTGTTCTTCAATGATGATGTTCTTAAAGTGCGGCTGAAGGATGTCCAGTACCAAACCCTCGAATACCTTGCCCAACACTGAGAGGATCACAATCGGCCGGTAATTAGTATTCTGTCTGTCACCAGATTTGAAAATGGGTACGACGTAACCCTCCTTCAGGATTTCAGGAAAAACTCCATTGGCCAGGCTCAGGTTAAACAAAAAGAGAAGGATGGGGGCTAATTCGGCGCGGCAATGCTTCAGGACTCCAGGAGTAATGTTATCTGGGCCGCATCCCTTAGAAGCGTCGAGAGCTTTCAGCCTTTTACTGATTGCTTCAGCAGCAACTAAGACCTCGGAAAAGGTAAAAGGAGTCTCATATGCCTTTGTTGGTGGTGAACTGTTGTCAGCAGGCGCATACACCGAAGAGAAGAATGTGCTGAACATATTACACATCATTCCTGGATGGGAATACACTGAGTCACCGAAGTTCATCTTACTCGGAACAGAAGATTTTCGTCTTAAATCGTTGACAAAGCTCCAAAAGACTTTTACATTAGATGAGATAGCTGAGTCAACAAAGTGGACGTAGTTAGCCTTAGAAGCTCTAGAAAGGATCTTACATTATCCTTTTTTATTGTACAAAAAATAATTTTTTATTTCGTCGAATTTACGAAAATTGCGTCCATACCGCTTAATTGGGACCCCTAACATTCAATAAAATTAAAGAAAGATTTTACATCACGCAATATTATTATTTATTTTAATATGCGAAAATTAAGATAATATTTTATTGTTAATATTGTAGTGTTAAGACCATACCACTGATTTAATTTGAGGCTGCTTTTTTAGAAATAAATATTGTGGTTTAAGAATTGTTATAATAAGAGTTTTAAAGCTTTTGTGTGACTTAATACACTGAATCATATAATATAATTTTATCAGTAAAACTAAATTGAGGTACTATTATGAAAAGGATATCAGGGTGTTTTAATATTTTGAAGGATAGCTGTACTCTACTTCACTGTATACTGCACTACTGGTGAGGCATTAGCCGCACTTGGGATGAGGGATTATATCGTCTTTTCCAGGTCACAGCGTCATATCGATTAATGGCAGCCATCTCGTAGTATTGGAAAACACTACCTTAGATTAGTTAGATGCTTAAAAATGTTTTAATACATATCTTTCGCGAAAATCTGTGGTAAAAATACTGCATTATATTACATACCTTATACGGTTTGTCGTAGTTATTTAACCATCGGTTTCCTGTTAAAGAAGAAGTTTATATGATAGTCAGTATATCGTAGGATGGGCGTTGAAACATAAAATGCAAAAAGATGTTTCGCTAGAGCACCGAGAGGATCAAAATAGCCTACGCATAAAGGCCTTTATATTATAAAATTTACGTGTGTTGAATAACGAATTCACAGATCTTTAAACTCTGATTGGATGAAAAACGACTAGAGAATTTTCAGAGACTTATTATACGTAATTTTCTTATCACATTTAATAATTAATCAGAGACGGATTGTGTCGTAAATTATATCTAGACTTTACTTGCCAAATAATTATAAATGAATAAGAAACAAAGACGAAGATTATGTGAACATGTTTAGATAGAGTAATATAACTAACATCGCGCCGCTTCGTTTACACAGTACCTTGGCGTAGGACTAGAAGTCTCTAACGTCGAAAAGATGAAGCACGTCTGTACAGATTGTAGTTCACTAATGAACATCCAGCTGAGTCAATCTATTGACTGGAGGCTCTGCTGTCGTAACAGTCATATCTCTAGGGTCGTGTATAAATGAATTGCTCCGAAACATAGCTTTAGAAGATTATCGTTACAAATCCAAATTCGGTCTAAAAATTATTATTTTCACATACCTTAACGTAACCTACAGAGAGTGTACCCTGTACAATGCAGTTTTCCAAGAAGTGGTCGTTGGGTTGCGAATGGTGTATCCCTAAACTATTTCGTTCACCGACCGGGTGCACACTGTGTGTGTCATCAGTTTTCTCCCTAATCCATATTCCTCAAGTGTAATGAGGTGGTAATGGAATATCAAGAAGAAAAATAAAAGTGAACTTGTCTTGGTACCACTGTTTCGAACTAACTGGATATCTTAAGACAGACGCATAAACTAGATTTGAAGAGTCAAAAGAAAGCGTCAGATTATAGACGCAGAACAAGCGTAGAACAAATTAATTAGTATCGGAGCTCTTGTCGATACCCAACCCCTGCCCTGCTCACCATTTATAAGAACTAGCTAGTTGTCACACATATTAATCATAGTTTCATAAAAATGAAATTCCGGTAAACGTAGTATTCGTTTAGTTTTAGAAACCTAATTACATTGTGAACCTTGAATCGAGGATAACAAACAAATAGCAGAATCATTTACGTGATGTACTTTAGGCTGACCAGGTCGGTTAATATAGTAAACCCTCCCAAACTCAAGAAATATCTTAATTTTTCTGTATAATGTGGATTGAGAAATATTTGTATAAGGATTATTTATATGAAACCATTAAACTTTCAAGCTTATAAACAGACATAATTTTGAATAGTAAAAAAAATACAAATCATATATAAATATATATACGTGATATAAATAAATAAATAAATATATATATATATTTATATATGATATATGTGTTTGTGTGTTACGTGTTGATTAATACTTAAATAAAAGTGATGATCAGCAATTTTCAATCAGGAGGGTTAATTTTCAACACCTGGGAAACTCTCCTCCACTACTTTTATACGAGGAATCATTCTTAACTAATAAACAATAAATTTACTCATAGTAAACTCTTAATAGCAAGACCAAACATTACTTTTAGCTCAGTCAGAAGAAAAGTAGATTTCATATGTAGCCGACAAATCTAAATGTCAAACTGAAGACGCACTATAAGCATGGATGTTTGCTTCACACAATAATGACAGGACAGTAACTGAGGAATAATAAATACTCGAAAATATTTCCTTATGTTTTCCATAAACTATTGTATTACGAAAGTATTATTACGATTAGAAATTGCTCGTATGGAGGAGATAGATTTTATTTCAGACTCGTAAATTAGGTATAGTGGGATTTTGGATTTTAAATATTATTAAAAGTTAATTTACATAAAAACATTTAAATGTGCTATTCTCCTCCATTTTTAGTGAGGGGCTTGATTGTCATGAATTTCATTTAAATTAATATTATCTCGATCAACACATTTATGTTTTGTATTATTTTTAAAGGGTTGATAAAAACCATTTACAGTGAGTAATAATTAAATAAAAAATAATTTCGCTACACAACGGTGATATCCCCTGACAATATATCTTAGTTATACACCTCCTACCCGAAGGTGCTCCGACTGCTGCCTCCTGGGAGATATATGTCTCAATTCTTAATTGCAGTGGGAATCATCTAGGACAAAGATGTTATTGGATGGGGGATTATTATGTGGATATCCTGAATAGTTGATTTCTATGATTATCTACTATTTAACAACGCATGTATTTTTTAGCTTCTTAGTGGATTTTCTGGAGGAGTATACGCTCTTATATCTTAAGCAGTCAAGTTTTAAATAGTATAATGGGTGTATGTTAGTTATATATCTTATAATTATTAATTCATTGATAAGTATGCTACTAATCGCTAATATTAGAATCAACAACGCTAATTAGGTTCCTTATAATTTTTTATTCATTTAAATCCGAGAAATTATTTCACGGAGAGACAAATTGTAAAAGTTACTAAGTATATGTAAGATTCCTGTAACTTTTGTAATATTTACGAAAACTATTGCGAGTTATAATCCCTATTTTAATTACATTACACGTATCCTGCACCTTAAGCTGAATCTCGAAGAGAAACATACATATTTTGTTACATTTCAACTGATTTGGACTTGCTTATTATTTTATTCTGTTTAACACACTAAATATACAAGTGCATAGTGTTTTAATAAAATATTTTCTATTTAATACAGGAACGTTACCTTAAATAGAATTATTAACTAAATTATTGAGATTTAAAAATGTTTCACTAAAATTGTTTTGGAAATATAAAATTAGGTAATTTTTAATATTTATAAACATTTAATCTGGTTTTACCAAAATTGTTATAATTTAATCAAAAAGATGTAATATTAAAATTTATAGTATACAAAACCTTAGTATACTTATATTTGCATCATAGAGCGTTTCTTTAGAAGCAATTTAGCTCACTGGTTTGCCGTGGGTGTACAAGAAGAGATAGTAGTTTGGCCGTGCTCCTTGTCGCATGCATTACCTAACATAAACTTCGGAGATTCTAGTCGTAGGTGGACAATAATGTGTTATACCGCATTGACTCCTACCTGCTGCAGTGTATCCTACCTCGAGAACATTAACTAAATTGCTTGGACGGATGTATAAACCAAACAGATTTAAATTTTTTATCTAAACCTACCATTTTTAATTACAACTATAAGTTGGAGGGTTTAGTTAAAAATATAACTTACAAGTGAAATCGTAGTCAGTTGTCCAACATTAAACAATATGACATTTATATTCAGTTTATTTCGTATAACTTGAACTCGTATGTTAAAAATATTATTATTATTAAACTAAAATTATCTAATGTTAGGAAATTAGAAGGGTTTTGAAAACCAAAACATAGAACTTAATAAAAGTATATTTTGTCTAAAATACTTAGATAAGTGTCAAACATAGTTTTATGGATGGCAATATAAACGGATTTATAGCAATCAGTAATATCAATGCTGTCAGCCTTCTGTGTGCTTTATACACACAAAAAGTTAATATAAGATTTAACCAATCTGCTTACTTTAAATCTGTAAAACGTAACTGTAACTAATTCGAGGTATATTCGTTTTCTTGTCGTTTTTAAAGTCCCCTCGACGTTGTAAACAGTTATGCAAAGTTAGATACTTTTTCACTAACAAACCATACTAATAATATTGTTGAACATAAATTAGTATGTAAACTCCACTAAAATGTTCAGAATTTTTATTACAAAATAATTATATCTACTATATGGAGAACAATTTGGATTATCTATTTCATACCAAACTTACCTTAGCAAATATAAAACGTATTGCATTAACGTAGAAAGTTTAAATGTAATTATACTCTATAAATGAATTAATACGTGGAAAATAGCTACAAATAATAATCTATGCGTAATTTTTCACATATACGTAGGTATATGTTTTCCTATAGACAAATGGTATTAAAAAAAATAGTCGTTCCAAATGTCTAGTTCTTCAATGAACTACCTAATTTCCTAGCATGTAGTGTACTTTTTCAGAAGAAGTCGATTTACTGATATAACATTGATTGACAACTTCCTAAATATATTTGTATAAAAATGATTGCATAGAGAAAAATAATATTCTGTATTTTCTGAGTGAATTGGCCTTTAAAATCGCTTCTTTCGAGAAGGCTTCATTAAGATATTTCGATGGAATTCTCTACGCATTATTTTATACATTTTTATATAATTTAACTGTGCCTTAACATTTTTGAAATACGTTGCTTAAACACATAGTTGGTGTTAGGTTGTCTGCTTACGATTAACATATATATATATCAATGCAATCATTTTTATACAAATATATTTAGGAAGTTGTCAATCAATGTTATATATATATATATATATATATATATATATATATATATATATATATATATATATATATATATATATATATATAATTATATCGATAAACTTCCTACATCCTGAGATAATACCTTTGAATTAAAAAGGACAGTTGATTCTTTAAAAGTAAGTCAATAATTTTTTCCTAAATATCAACTATATTTGATTTACTTCATACTTTAAACAATAACAGAATACTTATTATACAAAATATACCGTTATTGCAATTGTTAACATTGTTTACGTAGAACTAAACTTGTTTCGAACTTGCCGTATTCATTGCCATGGCAGTGATATAGTATTACAGTTGTACCAATTATCCACAGCTGACTCCCCATTGTGCAGATGTGGGGAATTGAGATCCTATTGAGCTTTTCAAGCTATTCGGTGCACACTATCTGATATATCACAGCCTATAATTAAACGTCAAGAGCACAACTCTATAACTGAGACCTTAAATCACCATTAATTGGCTAGTTTTTTATTAGTAAAGATAAGGTAGTTAAAAATAATAATGTTATTTTCTTAATACTTTTATAAAAATTAACAATAATTGGATTTATTATAATGTACAGAAATTGGTCTATTTAGAAATTTAAATTGATTCCTTTTTAGTATAGTAATAAATCCTGCTACTCACATAAATATAGTGACTAATATTCAGTCTGCATTACTGTCCTGATGTTAGAAAGTTCTGGCCAACAATTGTACATGTGAAAGGGGTTCGGTGTTTTCTACGGACTACATTAATGTAAAGAAAGTGGTTATTTATATCTTTAAATCAGATCTAGAATGAAAAGCGTACGATTTAAAAAATACAAAGAATAGAATATTACAGATTCTTATAAATAAAACTGTAACGTATAATGGATTTCAAAAACTATAACATTCATCAAAAACTTAATACTAATTTAGTATATGTTTAATTTATTTTCAAGTTAGATAATATTGTCAGGTTTTTAGTATGAGTATTATAAAGTAAGTTATATTATGTAAATTTATGACTGGCCATTTTTTATAATTCTATGGAGTCTATAGGAAGTCTAAGTTCATTTAGAATTATGGTTTTACTAGAAAAAATCCTTGGTTAAATAAATGTTTAAGGCAACAACATTGTTATAGTTCATTACAAGTCTTAACGTTATTCAGAATAGTTTTGTCCTATAAATAATAAATCATATAATTCGTTTAGGTTATTATGCACATAATTGTGTTTATACAATTTACTAACGTATGAATAAATGATTTTTTATCGAGCACACTCTGAAAACTTCCTAAGCCACTTAGTGTAACCTTCTAACAATAAATATAGTAAAAGTATTAATTGTGTAAAATAATACTACAACAAATATCTACTTTAGAATACTACAGAAGAATTGATACTCTGTGTCCTGGTATATAATACAAGAAAGCAGCATTATATTTCCTTATTTTACAGTTAATAAAATGTTGGATAGATTAATTTATTAATTATTTTAGTAGGTACATTCTAAGCCAAGCATAATATGTACATAATTAGTATATTCTATCAGACAATCCAGAATGTACTTACGAGTTGTGGTAATATATTAGCAATACTTATATTACATTCCTTATAGAAGTTACATATTAACACAGTGGTTTTTATTGGCAAGTGTAGTCGGTGGCCAATATTTAGGCCGGTCACCTTATCAGGACAATGATATTTTCGGTCCTAACTGATCCCTTTTCCTGATTGATGTGATGCTCAAACACCCAAACATGTTAATCATCCACAATAATGTCTCTTCACCGTTTTTCCAATAGGAACTTTTATTTTACATTATGAGATGTATTTTTACTCATTTTAATTTGATATGCACTAATATACTCGGAACACGAGTATCGCTCCTCAGCAAGTATAATGAAATGAATTTTCAAATTAGCTTGACTTCACCTTCCTTTTATTTTAACATCTGTTATCTGATGCTGTCTCAGACTCAGATACCTGGCGGTGCAATAAAAGGAAGGCGAATAGAGCTAAACTCTAAATTTAATTTAATTAACCCTTCCTACCAAAACTACGTCTCCACAGTAGTTGAGTTTTAACCTATATACCATTAACATTTACTTTATATTTACGAATATACTTGTAACAAGAGTATTGCTCCTCCGCAGGTAGAATTAGCTTCATAAAAATTTCCCTCACAATACTATAATTTTAATCTATATCTCTCTAATATTTCATGTATACGCCCTAATATTACACGGATATTAAACTTCAGATACTATAAAATATAGCTTCATATTACTTGATTACAATAGTAGTGCTTCAATCTATACAGTTTTAATATTTAATTAAGTCACTGTTTGTAAAGTAAGCATTATCTAAAATTCTTTCTTAAATCTCCTTATTTTTTTTGTATGGACGATTTTAGGTAGATAAAAATTAAATACTGACATGATAACGACATGACATTGTCAGTACTGTTCTGTTCCGATTCTGTCACAACATAGGACCCTTGTATTAAAAGTTATGGCATGCAATATTGGCCTGAAGCCAGGGGATATAATTGTGTGAGTGCACATTCCGCTACTCTACTTTTACTCATATTAATAAGAATAGCTGTAAACAATCGTTTATACACACACACACACACACACACACATATATATATATATATATATATATATATAATATATATATATATATATATATATATAAGTAGATAATAATATGGGGTTCCTGGCGCACTTTCGGAGCCGACCGAAAAGCAATGTAAAATACTGTTCAATGTACCATAAAGGAAGCTGAGATATAACACAGCAAATCTCAATGAAAAATTAACCGAATCTACAGTCGTTCGTCTCCAAAAGCGATCGGTACATTACTATCTACTCTGTGGAATGAAAAATTAACCAAATCTACAGCTGTTTGCTTCTACTTTCTTAAGCTGTGCTTTGTAAAATGTTGTCAAATCTGCTACGAATAAAGGAAAAATCTTCGAAATCTTAATAAAATTTAATCAATTTAAAACATTTTTACTAAAAACATACTGTACTTTAATAAAAAACTTTTCTACTAAATAAACAACATGAACTCACCAAAGTCTCTACAATTTCTAGCATTAAAACAGTGCAACAAAGATGAATTCAGTGAATTGCCGGTTTATTTTCAACAACAGTTGATACCGTCTTCGATACTTTCCTTAAATGATACAGAATTCAAAGAACTTGTAAAGTCTTTTGCAGAAAAAACGTCTAATGGAGTGTTTTTACTATCGGCAAAAAACTAAAAAAGTAAGGGATTACATATTTAATATAATTACGAAAGATATTGAAAAGAAAGTAAAAAATAAACAAACAGAGAGTTTTCATCGTTTTTTTATGACATTTTTCCCATATTATACGTTCTTTCAAGATAATCAAGACTTAATTGATGAATTTCTTAGGAATTTTTGTGAGTATCAAGATTTATCAACACAATTCATTAAAGAGCATTATAGAATTTTTCTTATAGAATATAGCCACATTTTGTGTGAAACAAAAGGTATTACTGTAGATAATATTCCATGTGATTCCTATGAAGAAAGACACCAACTATGGTTATCAAAACAGTACTATGACGTGGGGAGGGACTGCAAGTTTTAGAGCACAACTGAAAAGACTTTATTCTACAAAGTTAATTGTTATAATTTCTTTATCTTTAATAGTCTTCTTTCCAGTAACAATCAAGTGTAATTTTTCATTTTTGTTTAATTCTTTAATCTTTTTCTCATCCAAAACAGTCAAAAATCTGTTCGGCAAGTGTACTTTACAATCTTCCAACTCGGCAATTATTGTAAACCCGAATTTATCTTTCATTTTCTCCAAATTCAAGATTCTATGTTTCTTCCTTTCTTCCAATTCATTTAACTTCTTATACTCTTTAAACTTACATTCTCCAATATCATTTAACTCTTTCAAGAACTCCATTTAAATAGAAAAAATTTAAAGACGGAAAAAATGAAATTTGCTAACAATCACTCGAGAAGTCGAGGGAATTGCCAACATCTTCATTGTTTGACGAGGTTCTTCATTTAATTTCTCCAAATGTACTATAAAATCATCGAGGATTTCTAGCTTAAAATCGTAGACAAATTCAACATCCAGATAATGAAAAAATACAGGTAATATCTTTTCATAATAAACGTGTGTATTTAAACCAACAAACCTAATGTATTCTTTGAAAAGGAAAATAATTTTGTCAATGGTTCTAAGAGATAAGTAAAAATTTTTATTCTGTTTTCTAAATTCTGTAACAAAATGTGTTTGCTTCTTGTCTCCATATTGTAATTTTCTAAGCAGGTTATTCAAATGTGTTAATTTATTTCGAAATTTCTTAGGTTTAGGTCTTTCGTACAAAATTAAATTACAACCTCTACAAACTAAATATCTTTTATTGATAATTTCTCCTCTATTATAACACTTGTAACAGTTGGCATTATACTCTTCCATTTAAACAAAAAGATTTTTTTTATAAATGGAGATTATGGAACTAACTCTGCCGAGATATAAATTTTTCAGCGCAAATGTTTGTGTTTACATTTCTACAACAGAGATAAATAGAAATAATTTCATTCTATTGTACAACTATTTAGGATATTTTGTCTATGATTACAAAGATTATTCCGGAAGAAATCGAGATTTTTCATCAACGAAAGAGTATATTTTTGAAGTTTTAGAAGGAATGAAAGAGAATAATATGAACATCATCAATTATTGTAAAAGACAAAATGAATGATTGTGTCTTTGGTGTAGTGTTGTTAGTGTGCGTGTTTGCGCTATGGGGAATCACATCACATTCAACTTCTACGGTGTCTATTGTTTAGAGACTTGGCCCTGCACTGCTACTGTCCAACCAAGTTAATGGCTAGGAGCTGTAATTCGGGTCTTAGACTCTGGAATTTTTTTGTTCCCAAGTCTCAATTTTCTTTGGTAACTACTGTGTAGAAGTTGATGGAGAGATACAATTAGGGAATTTGTGTCGGGTGTTTTGTAAGTGTAATGTTGTATTAATGAACGATGTGAATGAATGTAATGAACGAATTAAGGAAGAGAAGGAATTAAGGAATGAAGTGGAAAGGTGAGGAAGCAAATGGCGCGCCAACCACAGTTGTCATTACTCGGCTTGTTCTATAGTCATTACACTATGGCCACTCGTGTAAAGACTTGTCCCCAACCACTGAACGACAACCATGTCTTCCTCAATAAAAAGCGCGCCTGAAGCTCTGGGATTTGAACCCAGAACCTCAGGCTTTGAAGGCAAGCGTCTTACCAACTGAGCTACGGAGAGTCTCGAAAGTTATAAGCTATATCTCTGCTATATAAGTTGTTCAATTAGGAGTGCTAGTTTACAAATTTATTAATAATTTTATATTTCAAAAACCACTCACCCGATTTTAATGAAATTTGATACACATATAGTAAATACTTAACTCTTTCGACTTAACTTATCCATAAGGGTGAAATCATCCCCTATTTCTTAATATTCATAAAAAAATAAAAAAAATTATCAGAAAAATCTGAAACTTCAAAAACAAGCGAGTTCAACTTAAAATTTCATGAAAATAACAAAATTTTCAAAAACTACCCCAATCATCCCTTATCTTAAAACTCTTATATCTCGAGAACTATTGGAGCTTTTTTGCTGAAATTTGGTATATAGGATCAGTAAATATTAAAGTATTTTTTAAAATCATAACTTCTGGTCCAAACCCTTAAGATGACCTTGGAATAGTTTTTTGTTAATGTCATCCCCATTTTTTAAGATATTCTTTTGAAATTAAAAATGAATACTTATATCAATGTCTTTAACAATTCTGTAAAGTTTTAAAATTATCCGATGAATAATAGTGAAAATAACGTGATTTTTACTGAATTTCTCTAATATCGTTCTTAATCACATCATAGGCTAAAAATTTCTCAGAAACCACAACCACATAACAAATCGCGTTTGTAACAGCTTTTTGAAAATCCATATTGATAATTATATCGTTCTTTGAACCAGAAATATTTGTCAAACTCTTTGTTGTATCAATGACATAAATAGGTCTATTCGCTAAAAATTCTTTAGGATTGTAATACATTTCCTTATTATTACAGTAAACTTTCTTAAAATCTTGATACATCTGATACATGATTCTGAAAAGACCTCCGGAAATGTTTAAATTTTGTAATTCATCTGGATAATAAGAACCGTTCAATTTTACTCTGATATTTTTTACATCCAAACTATCAAACTTTGAAGGATTTTCTTCTTGATTATTCTGTTTATCTGTTTGAAAACCGATGATAACGAACTTGGGATTGAAGATATTTCTATAAATATTTGTGATATCGAACGAATAAGTTGTTCCGGAAATACCTTTTTGTTCAATACATTGCCAATCTAGAAAATTAAACATAATGTTTTGACTTTTTGTAATTTCATCAATCAACCTAATTTTACTCGTGGTTTTATAATCAATCATTGGAACTCTAATAAAAAAAATCTGTAATTGTTATTTTTCCATCAACAGGCATAACATTTCCAGTTGCAGTCTTCAGAATCACATCATCGTCTTCTGCTCTTATAAAACTTAGATAAAATCCTCCTTTATAGATCGGAATAGTAACATTTTCAAAAAATCCTAATCCAAAATGAGATAAATTTCCAGCTGCTTCAAAAACACCAAATTTAAAATCTGATTCAAAGCCATTAGAAGTTTGAGAAATAACATCACTTTTTGAATACGAAATAGTTCCTTTAATTGTGCTTAATTGGCCACAGTTTTCGACTTCTTCTATCAATTTATTGTGTTTTCTTACTTCAATCTTAGAAAATAAAAACGGTATAAAATTATCGATTAATCTAACATTATCAGTTCCAAGATATGCTTGACCATCTTGTTTTGTTAAAGTTCCAGAAATATAAAACTGGAAGTTAGACGAGCAAAAGTTATCTCCAAAATCAATATTAAACTCAGTTCTTTTATTCGGTTCATTCAAATGTTGTTTACTAATTGGATAGAAATTTTTAAACTCCGCCCTTTCAATATCACTAGCATATTTTCTGTAGTCCGCCATTTAATAAGAGAAAATTTAGAAATTTTAAACATCATGTATCATTTTTTCATCGATCTAATGTACGTTTTTATAAGAAAAGATATAAATTTTAGTAAAATAATTAAAAAGATTAGAGTCATTTTTAATGATCTACTTCGTCATATTCAGGATTCTCTTCCTTAAATTATGCGATCTCGGTTACATATTTCAATAAAATTTGCACAGGATAGTAACCGCTATCTATAATATTGTTCCAATCAACTTTATTTTCATCCAAAAACTTTATACTCAAGTGTTGATAGAGACAAAGAACAGACATATGATCTTTTAATTGGTAATGTATATTTTCTTGAATGAACTCTGATGATAAAGTTTGATATTTAGCAATGTTATACCAATTCAATTTGTTTACGTATAATCTCATCATATCTTCGGATAATTCATATTTTTGAGAAATGCCATCCCAATGTTCTTTTTTCAAATCCCTTTCGTGTTGCATGATAAAAAGATCGAAAGCACTGTAATGTCCCGCCATCTCTATTTATTAGGAAAAAATTTCAAAATCAAGTTTTTATAAATTGACTCTTTTTTGAGTTACATTCAGCACATTTTCCAGATATTCTCTTAACTCCATTGATGTTTGCATAGTATTTTATATCGTTTGTGGCAGTTTTCTCTTTGCACCTCACACAATATATGAGCGCCATTTATATAAGGAAAATTAGTCATCATAGCCGCCTAATCCATTAAATCTGTTATCAATGTTTTCAAAAGATTTATTAACATCTTCTTTAAATTTATTAAAGTTTTCTTCTAGTTTATTTACTTTATCGAGATATAAAGAGTATTGATCATCTATTCTTTAAAGTAATTCATTATTATGTGTTACTTTCTCATTGAAACGTGTACCAAAATTTTCAAAAAAGTTTACTTTCTCATTGCAATGTGTATCAAAATTTTCCAGAATTTTGTTAATTGTTACACCAACTAATTCATTAACATTATTTTTATATGTATTAAAGTTTTCTTCTAGTTTATTTACTTTATCAAGTAATTCACCAACATCGTCTACTGATCTTCTATTTCTGGCTTCTAACTTGTCATAGACTTCTGTTGTAAAATCTTTAACATGCTGTTTATGATTCTCATAATTTTGTTTTAGTTCATTAAACATTTTAATATGATCTTCTAATTGAATCATTACAACAACATCAAATGGATTAATTCCTTTACTAACACTGCTAATTCTTTTTCCTTTAAAATCTAAGGCATTTTTAACATTCGGATCATGTAAATCAACAATATCGATGTTTTCTGATAATTTTAGAGGTTTTAAAATTTGTTCTTTAACAACAACACCATGTTTGTCAATACCAGGTCGAACACCGACAATTCTTTTTTTAATAGCCAAACTAACATAATTCTTTTCAACTTTGATCGCTTCAGTAATTTTATCAGCTTTTTCGATATGAGACATTAAATTGGTAAATAATTTTTTTACACCATCATCAACTTCTTTTTCCAATGTTTTTATTTTATCAGCAACTTCATTTGAACTCAGGAAATTTGCAAGTTTGTTATCATATTCTGCTTTAAAATCTTCAATCTCGACAGCAAACATATCTGAATCTGGAAGGTTTTGTAATAAATTTTCTAACTTGTTATCAAACTCATTTCTCAAACTATCAAAATTCAAACTATTATCTACATTTTGAATAATTTGTGTTCCAAATACGTCAAAAATATTTTGTGAATCCATATTTATTAAGTAATAATTTGTTAACAACTTCTTTAAAATCTTTACCAGTACTCAGTTCAATCAAAACAAAAACACATAAATGACCACAAATTGGGGGATCTTTATAGTCTTGAATCTGAGAATCATTGTAGTAGACGCTTGATTTTTTCAAATATTTAATCAATTCTATAGGTGGTTTGTCCTCAATTCTTCCATACGAATCAAAATAACATGCATTCTTATCATTTTTATAATAACAAATCCAATGCGTTCCACTTCCCATAATCGAGTCTAAATTCACAATTCCACATTCAAATTTCTTAACTTTTTCAGGTAATGTATCTCTCATGAAGATTCCTCTAAAATGTTTAATATTTTTGCAGATTTCTTCCAATTCCCCGAATGTTAAAGGTTTAAATTTTTTTTTCAATGTTTGATTTCACGTAATTCAAAGTTTTTTCATCTAATCCAGATCCTGTAACATCTTCCAACTCTTTATCTAACCAATTTAAAATGTTTCGAACAATAGGAATCACATCTTTTTTAACGATTGGAGCAGCTTTATGAACATAAGGAACAACATTTTTAACAACTGGAATATTTTCTCCAAAATCTAATAAATCTTTCAAAAGTCCACCATTTTTTAAGTTCTTTCAACTGATTATAAGAAAATTCTATTCTGGTTCCTTTATTGTTTTTCTTATGTTTTTCGAGTTTATTGTATTGTCTATTTGTTAAAAATATCTTATCTTCGCCATTTTTTAGTTGATCTATTTTAAATTGAATACTAACGGGTATTTTCTTCTTAAAAGAGGATTTTATTTTTTCTTTCTGATTTTTGCTGAAATTTACATTCACCTCCATTTATATAGTTAAAATTTCAAGTTCTCTTCGATTCCCATTCCTAGTTTTCTCTTCAAAAACATTGCTCCAGCTGTTGGAAGTGCAACAAATCTTTCACCTAATCCAGCATCTTTTGATAAAAATCTATCCATTGCCTTATCTTGCAAAACTTTATCTGCTATATGTCTGGAATTTGTGTCTCTATGTTTTGCATAAAAAATATCGTGTTCCATAGCAGCTTGATCTAATTTATTTATACCAGGATCTCCTCTTTTTAGTCTTTTTTCGAGTTTTGTGCCAGGCCCCAGATACTCATAAGTTGGTACGTGTAATTCAAAAGGTAAATTGTTGATAAAATCATTCAAAAGTCCACTACCCTCAATCATAGATGAACTTATTGCCGGCAAAACTCGTTTTAAATATTTAATTCCATCAGGTTTTTCAATCATTTCATCAAGAGTGTTCGAAATAAAATCCTTAATCGCTTTCTTTTCGTTCAAAAAATTGTTGTTTCCAGCCTTTTCTTGAGCAGAAATATAATTAATAATTCCATCGAGTTTTGTCAAATCGTTGATTTATCTGTACTCAATCTTATTATCACTGTATTTTCTTATACCAGATCCTTCGATTCGTTTTTCCCAAATTGGTTTAATCAAATTGAGATATTTTTTACCTTTACTTGACTTTGGTTTCTTAGTTGATGGATCATTATTTTTGTAAATTGAATCAGATTTCCATAAAATTTCAGTATACTTTTTCAAGTCTTCTTCAGAAATATAAACCGTCTTTTGGAACATCAGTGCCTGTTAATAATCTCCATAAACCCTGAGTACCTTCGTACATTTTTTCATTAATAACTATGTCATTATGTTCAAAATTTACGGGCAAATTTCCAATCATAAAACTTTTCTTTTTTCTATCCCAATACAAACCAAATTTATCATCCTTCGCTCTAGGAAGGAATTTTCTACCAATTTCACCAATTATTATATCCGTCGTTCCAGGACTTATTGGTTCAACTATTGTAGATTCTTCAATGATTCTAGGTCTAAATGGTGTTGACGATGGTAATTTTGGCAATTCAAACTCAGATTCTGGTATCGAAATATCAGCAAATTGTCGTACAACTGGAACCAAATTCATCAAATTTTGATTATCGCTTAAAACGTTTTCAATTTTGCCTTCAACATTATTAATTGCAGAAGTTACAGGTTGATTAATTTTTTGAATAAATTCTTGTTCTTTTTCATCAATTCGAATCTGTTCTTTAAATTCTTTGATTAATTTCTTTTCTATTTGATCAAGTTTTTTTGCTTCTTCTGAAGTTACGTTCGCCATTTATTTAGGAAAATTTTGAAACGTAAACGTGGAACGTGGAAACGTGAACACGAAACGTGAACACGGAACGTAAAACGTGAACGTGGAACGTGAAACACGAACGTGAAACGTAAACACGAACGTAAAACATGAACGTGAAACGTAAACACGAACGTAAAACATGAACGTGAAACGTAAACACGAACGTGAAACATGAACGTGAAACATGAACGTGAAACATGAACGTGAACGTGGAACGTGAACGTGGAACGTAACAGATTTACCGTTTTTCAGTTGTTTTCATAATGTAAATAAAAAGTAAAGATAATGTAAAAATAATTGTAACAAATATTTTATCGAGACCACTGAGCAGCATTTATATTAGAAAATTTATTCAGATATTTACCATTTTTAGGCTTCAAAGTTAGATTAATAGTTAAAAATCCGTAGTCTTCCTTCCAAATTTTATCACATAACTCAATAAAGTGGTTAAAACTCATATCAGATCCCACATAATTGTTATAAATCTTTCTCGAATAGTGATCATCTTGCTTAAAAATACACAACATATTCAGGTTATTTCTTATAACTTGTTTATCAACCTTTGAAAAGCATTGGGAAAGATAGATACAAGATATGTTTTTGTGACGGGACATTACGAAATATTCCTTGATAACGTCTTGATTTTCCAAAATACAATCATCAAAAACGATTAACGAATTGGGTTTACATTCGCTTAACGGAACTATGTCCTCAGAAGCATTATAAAAATGTGATATTTTTTTGTTTAAGTTTTTCTCAATATTTTCAAATCTTTCTTGTAATTTTTTATAGGCGTCTTGTTCTAAAGATTTACTAAAAACATACAAATTGGAATAAGGAATCAACCTATTGTAGATAAAATTCAATAATAAAGTTGTTTTTCCACATCCACTTGAACCAACAATTAACAATCTGATTGGTTGATCTTTCTTATTTTCTTCAAACGTTTGAAGTTTTATCTGATCTTTTTGCTTTAAAAATTTCTCCATTTAAATAGAAGATTTTCATCTTGAAGCAACGCTTGCGAAAATGAAGCTGTTCAAGTTGACTTCAGAAAGCTCTAAATTAGTTTTAAACTTGGAACATCCTATACACTTAGAGGAAGTATCAAATTATTTTATCGGTTTAAGCGGCTTTTATTCTGACAATTTTGTAATAAATATTAGTGAAAGTTCTCCTTATTGTATAGGATTTAGTGAGAAGAACATAACAAAATATTATGGTTTAAACAAAGGATATTATACTTTCGATCAAATTAAAAATTCCCTTAAAAATTATCTGAAAACATTCAAACAATCACATAAATCTTTAAACTTTGACGAAAACAAGTTTGAAATGCAAAAAAATTATCTCTCTAATAAAATTCAAATAAAATCACCAGTAAGAATAATGTTTTCAGCAATTATTGTAGATTTGTTAGGGTTTGTTCAAGAAACTATTGAGCCAAATCAGGTATATTTAGGAAATAAAACGCCAAAATTTAGACCGTTCGATGTAATTGAAGTGCACTGCAATCTCGTTGAACCTAGTTTTGAAAATCATACCGAACATTTACACAAAGAATCTGAAATTTTGTACACTTTTTTTCCCAAATGTTGCTTATGGATCAAAAATCAGTGAAAAACCGAATGAAATCGATTATATTCCAATTAGAAAAAATATTAAAAGAATTCAAAAAATCGTTCTAACTATACAAGACTCTGAGGGAAATTTATTAAATAATGAGAGTAAAACAACAATATATTTAAGATTGTCGAAAGAATGATGAATCAAGGGGAGCTATTGAATAGCTTACCTTCAAATTTTCAAGAAAACTACTTTTGAATGTATAAATTACAGGAGTCTATCCCATAGACCCCTTAACAATCTTCATCCTGACCGTTTTTATCAATGAATCTAGACTTTATACTGAAATAAAAATTACTAGTTAAATTTCTTTTCTATCTAAATGGAGTCAGTTGTAGACCTACTCAACAATCAACTTACATTCAATAATAAAGACATTGTAACGATTGTTGACGAAAACAATGTAATCTGGTTTTAAGGCTAAAGATGTTGCAGAAATTTTACAATATGAAAATACTAGACAAGCTATCATAAATAATATTGATAATGACGAGAAAATAGCCTTTAAATATATAAATTACAAGAGTCTATGCCATAGACCCTTTCAAAATCTTCATCCTGACACTATTTTCATTAATGAATCTGGATTTTATTCTTTAATACTAAGATCTAATAAATTAGAAGCAAAAACCTTTCAAAAGTGGGTTACAAAAGAAGTTTTGCCAAGTATTCGTAAATTTGGTGAGTACAAACTTGAAAACAAGATTAAATATTTAGAGGACGAAGTTAAACACTTGCAAATTAAAGATGAAATAAAAACGGAAATAATCGCAAAACAAAGTGTAACAATTGACTTAATGAAACCAGACCTTGTTTGTAAAGATTTTGCTAAGAAAAAACACCATGTTTTTGTATTAATTAAGAAGAATCACATGTGGGAATATCCTTATTACGTTATCAGAGCTCAAAAGAGAGAAATACCGAAAAGATTGAAAGAACTTGAAATTGATTACCCAGAAATGGAAATTTTATTAAGACAAGGAGATCCAAATAGTATAAATCTCCACAACCAAATGAAAGAATCTTTGAATATTTTATACAACGGAAATCATTTTACTACAAATATGGCAGAATCTCGACTGATTTATAGAATATCTAAATTACACGATGAAAATGTTTCTAAATTTTTACTAAAAACTCTCGATTTATTATATTTTGTTTGTAAATGTTTAGCATAACTAGGTAACCATCGTAGAATTTTTTTTTCATATTCACAAGGCATTTCGTTTTTTATAACTTTCGCTGAAAATTTTTTTAGCACAATCTTTGCAAAAAGCATCTTTTCTATCTTTACTATACTGCCAGTTATTAAATTCAGAAATAGTTTTAATTTCTTTACAAAAGTAACACTTTTTCTCTTCTAAAGTTAATTTGTTCATTTTATCGTATAATTCCTTACAATAACAGTCTTTTCTATTCTCTTCTTGACACTTTGTACATTTCTTTTGAGACTCCATTTATATAGAAAAAATTATTACACGATGAAAATGTTAAACTCTTAACTTATGATATTTGGTTTGTAAATGTTTTTGATAATTATTTAACCATTTTATAGTTCTTCCACATTCACATTGAGTATCTTCATAATATAATCTATGAAGATTCTTCTTTACACAATCTTTACAATATGAGTCTTTCTTATCTCTACTATAGTGATCACTATTAAACTCTGAAATTTTTTTAGTTTCTTTACATTTAAGACATTCTTTATCTTCCAAAGTTAATTTTTTATTTTATCATATAATTCTTTATGATATTCCCTTTCACAATCTTTGCAATTATAATGCATTCCATCTTTCCTATTTTTATCTTTATAAAATTCATTTAAATCTTTAAATTCTTTGCACTTTGTACATTTCTTTTGATGCGCCATTTATATATAGAAAATTTATATTACAGTTTTGACTTCTTCAATTCATATTCATAAAACTTTCCGGTTATTTCTTCATTATTTAAATCTTTTATACTATAAGTTACAGGATCTGTGTTATTAATTTGATAAATCACAAAGATTTCTCTTGACCAATTGTTCTTATATTTGTTCGAAAATGTTTGTTTTTTACTAACAATTCTTACATGATCATTGACTTTAAATTTAGTTTTCGTGTGAATTTCAGGTGGAACATACTTGAAAACGGTCTCTAATAACTCCTTTTCTGCATCCTTATCTACGTCTTTCGGTTTCATTTTGATTGTGCCGTGAACTGTATCGTTATAATTGTTTACGATTTTTTGAAGAATATCGATCCATTTAAAGTTTTTATTAATCTCAAAAATTACTTTCATTCTCTCATTTTGAGTTCTGTTATATCTCTCTACAATACTTGATTTCTCTTCGTTTTCAGTATGATAAATCTTAATGTTGTATTTCCTCAAAACATCGTTTAAATTCTTTATTTTTAAACTCTAAACCCTTATCTGTATGAAGTTGGTTAGGAGGTTTGTGATTGATCCTTATGGCATCTTTTACTATATCTTCGAAAGCTTTTGAAATATCCTTGCCGTTTTTTCTTTTGATAGCTCTTGACCAAGCATATTTTGAGAAAGTATCAATAACATTTAACATATACTTAAATCCATCATTTTTGATCTGAATAGTTAGACATTATAACTAAATCTGCTGGCCATAAATCGTCAATTCCTAATGTTATAATTTTTCTCTTTTTAAACTTTTTTCGTACTGGTGCATGAATTTCTCGAGCTTCAATCTCTATCTCATCTTTAGTCTTCAATTCTTGCTTAACAGGTTTTGGATTTGGATTCTTTATAAACTTACTCTTGTTTGTCTTACATTTTGAACATTTTGCAGCAATTCTATACAATCCATTTTGAGTTTGAACGATTTTTGAATCTATATTTTTCGTTTTCTTTTTACACTTGTGACAGTGAATTAAATCATCTTCCATTTACATATCAAAGTTTCCAAGTTTATTTAATTCGTCCAATATATCAGATTTTGCTTCATTTTTATAGCCATACGGTACTGTATCGATCTTATTTTCTAGGACAATTCTCTTATCATCTTTAGCGTTCAGTGCCAGCTTGTTTATGGTAACAGTGTACAACTCATGTTTATAACTTTTGATGACTGTCATCTCCCTAAATTCTTCTTTATCTTCGAACAAACATCTCTTCAAGTTTTCGATATTTATTGTTTTATTTACAACGCTTCTCTTAATTCCTTTACACCTAACTGGGTTTTTATCTAGATATTTGTACGAGTACATCTTAGACCTTAAACCACAAAATTCTTCTAAAACTTCGCTATTTAACTCATCTTTGAATTTCCCTATTACCTTCTTATTTTTAGCAGTGAAACATTCATGATCTTTTGGATAATCACTTGTATCAAAGTCATCTATATTTTCTTTAATAATTTTAAAAGGATCTCGTTTCAATTCTAGAAAATAACTGTCTGTATCCATGTAACACAGATTCAAATCTGGATCAAACTTCTTTAATTTGTTGTAATAAAACTCGTACATTAGCAATTTTGAGAGGTCGAGAACTGAAAATCCTATGTAAATCGGTTTGTTAAATTTAACCTTTTGTTTGTACATGTGACTCGCTATACAGTTGTCGTCAAAGATGTTAAAGCATTTGAAATTTGTTTTCTTAGCTTGTTTCATTGAAAAATTCTTCATTTCCAAGCTTAATATCACATCTGTTTCTCACATTTTCCATAGATTTTCCAAAAACTGAGTTGTTCATCAGCTTATAAAAGTCCTTTTCAAAGTCGCTTGTAGCTTTGGTTCTCATGTTTGTGTTAAAATCAATGTATTCTTTCATAAAAGGCTTCTGATCGAATGCAATAACTCTATTCACATGTTTCAAAATCATACCTTGTTCCAAATAGAACTTCAAATTTCTCGAATGAACAACGTATTCAGTTTTATCCAGTAGAGTTGTGCAAAGTTTGTTTTTAAAATGTTCTGGAGCAAGAGGTAAATCCTTGTGATGTTCGTGTAAATTCGTTGGATATCCAAGATCAACTTCGAGAATATAGCCATAATCTTCGTCGCCAGTGAGTTCCAAAATTGTTTCTTTCCATTCTTCAGTTGTGTAAGTTTTTGGATCCATCCACTTGATATCACTAAACGGCAGTTTTTGCATTAGGCCATACCCATAAAGGTTATTAGCATCAACGTATAACAAATAGTTTTCGGGCTTTGTCTTATCGAAATCTTTCAAATATTTGTTATTTGCTTTCACATATCGCTTAATACATTGAGAAATACCTCCACGAATACCTTTTTCAATCATCAAATACATATTATAATCGTTAATTAGCTGAAGCTCAATTTTCGTTAATTTTAACATTGCGTCCCATGCGAGACTGGGAGCTGTTAGATAGTGTGCCGGATCGAGTTTATAACAATTAAGGCAAATGTTTCTGAAATTTTCGAATATATCAGCAAGCAATAAAACATCTTGGATATTGTACAAATCAGAGCAATTTCCAAGATTTTTCTCTTTTAATTTGTTCCAAACATTTAAGTAGTGTTGAAAATCTTTCTCAGATATGCTCTCATCTGTCAAAAGTGAATAGAAATCTTGAATTCTCAATTCTTCTGTGTAATCAAGTTTTTCAATACTGTCGATAAATTCATAGGGAAATATTCCTTTTCCAGATAGAATTTTAAAAATCTCGTCGTCGTCATTTGGCTGTCTTTCTATTATCTCATTCAATATTCTTCCATCTTGTATAAAATGATTTGTATGTTTGAAGTCTTCTCTCTTTAGATTTTTAGCTAACTTTTCTATAGACGAGGCCATGAATCTGAACGTGTCTACGAACGAAAACTTGATGAATTTTCTTGGCTTATCACCTTCGAATTCATAGCCATATCCAGAATTTACAGAATAATTTATATATTTTTCATCGGTGTTTGCAATCAAATCAACATTTCCATATTGTTTAGCCAATTCTTTTATGTACAAATGAGTATCGTAATTTGACATATTGTGGCAGAAAACGGGAATATTCTGAGGAAATTTCAAATTTAGATTGCAACATGCATGAGCTGCGCCTCGAAACTTGCCGGTTAAATGACAATGATCTCTCACTTTATTATAACTCTTATCTTTCCAACTATCAGGAGTAAAACCATACTGAATTGACCCAACATCATAAGCAGACCATTCACAGATATGACAAACGTTTGAATTTTGATACGAAATTTCTTCTTCTTCTGTCAATTTCATAGGTTTCATGTTCTTAGAATTATATTTTTTCGCTATGTATTTCGATAATTTATTGAGTTCTTCAAACAATTTTGTCGGGACGTTTTTCAAATCTTCTTCATTTTTGGCACGATAACATATCGGTTTGTACATGCGATTGGTCACATTCGACACTAAATATAGAGTAAAACCATAAGGAATGTGCCTCTGAATCTTGGTTGTAGTCGATCTTTGTGGATTGTTCTTGCATGTCGGAATTTTTTCTAATATGCTCTCAAAGTCCATATAAATTACGTACGGATGGTTAAATTTCTTTTGATAATTAGTAAATTTAGTTGTTTGACCTGGAAATGGCATAATTGGCTTACAAACTTCATGATTTTTACAAATTTCTAAGTGATCTGTTAAATCTCCAGATTTGTAAAAATGGCTTAAACATCTTCTACACAAAAATTTTCTTTCTTTATGTTTAGACAACTGCGAAGAAACAAGCTTATTTAAATCGGTTATCAAAACATAATGAGATTTATCATCTTGTTTAACATACAATAAATCAATGTTTGTTTCAGCGTCATATTTTTCAGAAATTTGTAACGGAACAATGTTAATATTTTCATCAAAACTGTAGACATTGATAGACATTGTTGGATACTTATACTTAGAATTGTAGCTTCGTTTTTCAAATATTTGTATATCTTTCAGAGACATTGGATACTCAAAACCTGAAAATATTTCGTCATTCACAAATTTTTCGTATTGCTTTACACGTTCACAGTCTCTTTCTGGTTTTTCAATAGCACATCTTATTGAGTAAATAAAGCAAAAATCATCTCTATTTTTTATATTTATACAAGTTTTTTTATCTTTGATATTCTTTGGTAAATCGATGTATGATCCTGCATTCATCATTTCGTGTTTGTTAAGGCTCAAAAATAGTTGTTTACAACTTTTAAATGTCCATCCGGAACCTTTATTTGGATTATTCGTTTGTTCTCGATGTGTTAATTTATTAAATTGCTTAGTAATAAAGTCGTTTACGTCAAAGATTTCGTCTGCTTTGATAGTAAAATACATTAGACATGTTTGCGGTTCACCATTCACTAAAGTTCGTTCGTATTCACATTCCAAAGAGAGATAGCCCTTCATATTTTTAACATTTTCTTGAAATTTCTCGATTAAACTTTTAATTTCTGACCGCATAATTGAAAGATATTTGTAAATTGACATGGAATTGTCGTTCAAGTTTGTTAAAATGTATTGCTTGAAAAGACCGTGTATTGAGGATAAAACTTCTACATCAATGATATTTTCGGATTTTACTTTAAGAGTTTTATCAATTTCTTCGATCATTTCAGACTTGGTTTTATCGTTAGTACCGATAGCCAACTTTTCAGGTATTGAATGAAGTTTTTCATCATTAAATAGGTCGAGATTTTTCTTTTCAACTTTGAAATTTCTCTTTAATTCACGTAATTTCTCAATATTAAACATGTTTTCGTGATCGGCAATTTTATTTTCTCTAGCCCACTGTCTTAAATAATTTAGTTCATTATTGTAAATTTGCTTGTTTTTTTCATGACTTTTAGAATTATAATGGCGATCATAGTTTTTTCTTAAAATTTCTATTTTGCAGAACGGACATGATATTTTATCGCGCTCCATTTAGATAGAAAAATTTATTTAACTAAATGGTGCTTGTAAACCAACGATTGCGCCTCTCACGGCGTGATATCACTACGGATATGACGCAGGCGAAGCGATTATCGTGATGGTCGGTCTGTAGTAGCACACCTCGACTGTCATTGATACACACAGCGCAATCTTTCGGAACTAAAATGTCGGTAATGCAGATTTGCTTTTAAGAATAAAAATTGTGTTCCCGTTTACTATTATAACATTTTCTTTTTCAAAATGTTAGATAATTTTACCTATTTTAAATATGCGTACATTTTTGTTACTTGTAATTTTCAAATTATATTTTAAATTAATTTCTTAAATTTTTACTTCTCGATGGGCTGTTGTATTGTGTTGCTGAGTATATATGTCCGCGAATTCGGTTTGGTCGGTTAGGAAGTTTACTTCTGAACTGTTTCAATGCGAGTGGCCATAGCGGAGAAACACCAAGTTCAGAAGTATTCAGATCGTATTCCGGAACCATTTCTCTATCCGTATCTCGCTCTTCTCTCTCTCTCTAGCCTGAATATAGATCCTAGCCTATAAACGGCAGAAGTGATCGTGTCATAGGCATAAAAAGAGAGGGAGAGAGAAAGAGACAGAGGGAGGAGAAAAGGTCGACCGAGAAATGGTTTTGCACTTTTTGACTTTGAATTTTTTCTATTTAAATGGAGTTCTTGAAAGAGTTAAATGATATTGGAGAATGTAAGTTTAAAGAGTATAAGAAGTTAAATGAATTGGAAGAAAGGAAGAAACATAGAATCTTGAATTTGGAGAAAATGAAAGATAAATTCGGGTTTACAATAATTGCCGAGTTGGAAGATTGTAAAGTACACTTGCCGAACAGATTTTTGACTGTTTTGGATGAGAAAAAGATTAAAGAATTAAACAAAAATGAAAAATTACACTTGATTGTTACTGGAAAGAAGACTATTAAAGATAAAGAAATTATAACAATTAACTTTGTAGAATAAAGTCTTAACTCTAAAACTTGCAGTCCCTCCCCACGTCATAGTACTGTTTTGATAACCATAGTTGGTGTCTTTCTTCATAGGAATCACATGGAATATTATCTACAGTAATACCTTTTGTTTCACACAAAATGTGGCTATATTCTATAAGAAAAATTCTATAATGCTCTTTAATGAATTGTGTTGATAAATCTTGATACTCACAAAAATTCCTAAGAAATTCATCAATTAAGTCTTGATTATCTTGAAAGAACGTATAATATGGGAAAAATGTCATAAAAAAACGATGAAAACTCTCTGTTTGTTTATTTTTTACTTTCTTTTCAATATCTTTCGTAATTATATTAAATATGTAATCCCTTACTTTTTTAGTTTTTTGCCGATAGTAAAACACTCCATTAGACGTTTTTTCTGCAAAAGACTTTACAAGTTCTTTGAATTCTGTATCATTTAAGGAAAGTATCAACTGTTCTTTAAAATGTTTTGGTAATTCGTTGAACTCGTTAAAATTGTCTTTCTTTGTAAGTTTTTGAAATGCTAGAAACTGAAGAGAGCTTGGTGAGTTCATGTTGTTTATTTAGTAGAAAAGTTTTTTATTAAAGTACAGTATGTTTTTAGTAAAAATGTTTTAAATTGATTAAATTTTATTAAGATAAATCCTTTACTCGTAGCAGATTTGACAACATTTTACAAAGCACAGCTTAAGAAAGTAGAAGCAAACAGCTATAGATTTGGTTAATTTTTCATTCCACAGAGTAGATAGTAATGTACCGAGTAGATATGAATATGCCGGTTCTAGACCACTTTTGGGACAGACAGAAAATCAATGTAAAATACTGTCCATTGAACCATAAACAAATCTAATAAAATCTAACAGGAAAGCACGAATGTTAAATAACCGAATCTTTAGCTGTTTTACTGTTCAATGTTTGCTTCTACATTTATAAGCTGTTTTAATGAAAAAATCAAAAAATCTTAATAAAAAATCTTTATTCTACAAAGTTAATTGTAACACAGTCTTTATCTTTAATAGTCTTCTTTCCAGTAACAATCAAGTGTAATTTTTCATTTTTGTTTAATTCTTTAATCTTTTTCTCATCCAAAACAGTCAAAAATCTGTTCGGTAAGTGTACTTTACAATCTTCCAACTCGGCAATTATTGTAAACCCGAATTTATCTTTCATTTTCTCCAAATTCAAGATTCTATGTTTCTTTTTTTCTTCCAATTCATTTAACTTCTTATACTCTTTAAACTTGCATTCACCAATATCATTTAACTCTTTCAAGAACTCCATTTAAATAGAAAAAATTTAAAGACGGAAAAAATGAAATTTGCTAACAATCACTCGAGAAGTCGGGGAGAATGTGAGTAAAACCGCATTCTTTTCACGAGGTTCTTCGTTTAATTTCTCCAAATGTACTATAAAATCATCGAGGATTTCTGGTTCAAAATCATAAACAAATTCTACATCTAGATAATAAAAAAATACAGGTAATATCTTTTCATAATAAACGTGTGTATTTAAACCAACAAACCTAATGTATTCTTTGAAAAGGAAAATAATTTTGTCAATGGTTCCAAGAGATAAGTAAAAATTTTTATTCTGTTTTCTAAATTCTGTAACAAATTTTGTTTGCTTCTTGTCTCCGTATTGCAATTTTGTAAGCAGGTTATTCAAATGTGTTAATTTATTTCGAAATTTCTTAGGTTTAGGTCTTTCTAACAAAATTAAATTACAACCTCTACAAACTAAATATCTTTTATCGATAATTTCTCCTCTATTAGAACACTTGTAACAGTTGGCATTATACTCTTCCATTTAAACAAAAAGATTTTTTTATAAATGGAGATTATGGAACTAAGTCTGACGAGATATAAATTTTTCAGCGCAAATGTTTGTGTTTACATTTCTACAACAGAGATAAATAGAAATAATTTCATTCTACTGTACAACTATTTAGGATATTTTGTCTATGATTACAAAGATTATTCCGGAAGAAATCGAGATTTTTCATCAGCGAAAGAGTATATTTTTGAAGTTTTAGAAGGAATGAAAGAGAATAATATGAACATCATCAATTATTGTTAAAGACATACAAAATGAGTGTTGTTAGTGTGCGTGTTTTTGCGATATCTACTTAACTTCTAAGAAATTGGGAATGGGAGAAGAAGAAAGGTATCATATATTTTATTTCAATCAACTGTAGATTTGTGACGTCTGCTGTGAGCGTTTGTACCACTAACGCTTGACCTCGAATCTCATTTTATTGAAACATGTGAGAGGCGTTTGTGTCACTAACGCTTGACCTTGCTTTGCACACGCCGTGTGTGGTACAAGGACAGTAGTGACACCAAACAATGACCTTGCTTTTCTCACGCCGTGTGAGACAATGAAATCACTGTAAAAACACTTAATTCTGTATTACAAATGAACACTTTACATCACTATTTTCACACAATGTTTTATCACAGTTTAGAATGTCTACACAAATTCACAATCTTCTTGTAACGTCTTTCTTCGAGTCCCAAATATAAAAGTAACTTATAAAATATAATAACACTATGAATGGCAACGCCCAGTGGAACACTTCACTTCACTTTTAACAAGAAACACAGAACATCACACAATCTTCTTACTTCATATAAAGTCTATATCTTCTTTCTTCAACTTGCAAATACATTAGAATCTTCTAATTGATGATATATCTTGTTAAATTTCGTTAAAATAGAGGAGGATCAAGCATGACTGACTATACGTGGCCAACGCCCATGATGAAAATTTTTTCCGTGCGATAAACGATTATGAATATCGAAGTTTTATCGATAATAAAAATCGATGGTTACAATCGATATTAGAACTGTTATAGTTTCCAATGTATATTAAATAAGTATATATCAATATTTCTTTCAAAACTTGTTGTTCAAAAACCACTCAACCGATTTTAATGAAATTTGGTACACATATAGTAAATACTTAACTCTTTCGACTTAACTTATCCATAAGGGTGAAATCATCCCCTATTTCTTAATATTCAAAGAAAAATAAAAAATTTTATCGGAAAAATCTGAAACTTCAAAAACAAGCGAGTTCAACTTAAAATTTCATGAAAATAACAAAATTTTCAAAATCTACCCCAATCATCCCTTATCTTTAAACTCTTATATCTCGAGAACTATTGGAGCTTTTTTTGATGAAATTTTGTATATAGGATCAGTAAATATTAAAGTATTTTTTAAAATCACCACTTCTGGTCTATGACCTTGAAATAGTTTTTTTCCTAATATCATCCCTATTTTTCAAAATTTTTTATTGCAATTTAAAATGTAAACTTTTCTCAATGTCTTTAACAATTCTGTAAAGTTTTAAAACTATCCGACGAATAACGCGATTTTTACTGAATTTCTCTAATATCGTTCTTAATCACATCATAGGCTAAAAATTTCTCAGAGACAACAACAACATAACAAATCGCGTTTGTAACAGCTTTTTGAAAATCCATATTGATAATTATATCGTTCTTTGAACCAGAAATATTTGTCAAACTCTTTGTTGTATCAATGACATAAATAGGTCTATTCGCTAAAAATTCTTTAGGATTGTAATACATTTCCTTATTATTACAGTAAACTTTCTTAAAATCTTGATACATCTGATACATGATTCTGAAAAGACCTCCTGAAATGTTTAAGTTTTGTAATTCATCTGGATAATAAGAACCGTTCAATTTTACTCTGATATTTTTTACATCCAAACTATCAAACTTTGAAGGATTTTTTTCTTGATTATTCTGTCTATCTGTTTGAAAACCTATGATAACGAACTTGGGATTGAAGATATTTCTATAAATATTTGTGATATCGAACGAATAAGTTGTTCCGGAAATACCTTTTTGTTCAATACATTGCCAATCTAGAAAATTAAACATAATGTTTTGACTTTTTGTAATTTCATCAATCAACCTAATTTTACTCGTGGTTTTATAATCAATCATTGGAACTCTAATAAAAAAATCTGTAATTGTTATTTTTCCATCAACAGGCATAACATTTCCAGTTGCAGTCTTCAGAATCACATCATCGTCTTCTGCTCTTATAAAACTTAGATAAAATCCTCCTTTATAGATCGGAATAGTAACATTTTCAAAAAATCCTAATCCAAAATGAGATAAATTTCCAGCTGCTTCAAAAACACCAAATTTAAAATCTGATTCAAAGCCATTAGAAGTTTGAGAAATAACATCACTTTTTGAATACGAAATAGTTCCTTTAATTGTGCTTAATTGGCCACAGTTTTCGACTTCTTCTATCAATTTATTGTGTTTTCTTACTTCAATCTTAGAAAATAAAAACGGTATAAAATTATCGATTAATCTAACATTATCAGTTCCAAGATATGCTTGACCATCTTGTTTTGTTAAAGTTCCAGAAATATAAAACTGGAAGTTAGACGAGCAAAAGTTATCTCCAAAATCAATATTAAACTCAGTTCTTTTATTCGGTTCATTCAAATGTTGTTTACTAATTGGATAGAAATTTTTAAACTCCGCCCTTTCAATATCACTAGCATATATTCTGTAGTCCGCCATTTAATAAGAGAAAATTTAGAAATTTTAAACATCGTGTATCATTTTTTCATCGATCTAATGTACGTTTTTATAAGAAAAGATATAAATTTTAGTAAAATAATTAAAAAGATTAGAGTCATTTTTAATGATCTACTTCGTCATATTCAGGATTATCTTCCTTAAATTTTGCGATCTCGGTCACATATTTCAATAAAATCTGCACAGGATAGTAACCGCTATCTATAATATTGTTCCAATCAACTGTATCTTTATTTTCATCCAAAAACTTTATACTCAAGTGTTGATAGAGACAAAGAACAGACATATGATCTTTTAATTGATAATGTATATTTTCTTGAATGAACTCTGATGATAAAGTTTAATATTTAGCAATGTTATACCAATTCAATTTGTTTACGTATAATCTCATCATATCTTCGGATAATTCATATTTTTGAGAAATGTCATCCCAATGTTCTTTTTTTCAAATCTCTTTCGTGTTGCATGATAAAAAGATCGAAAGCACTGTAATGTCCCGCCATCTCTATTTATTAAGAAAAAATTTCAAAATCAAGTTTTTATAAATTGGCTCTTTTTAGCGTTACATTCAGCACATTTTCCAGATATTCTCTTAACTCCGTTAATGTTTGCATAGTATTTTATATCGTTTGTGGCAGTTTTCTCTTTGCACCTCACACAGTATATGAGCGCCATTTATATAAGGAAAATTAGTCATCGTAACCACCTACTCCATTAAATCTGTTGTCGATGTTTTCAAAAGTTTTATCAACATCTTCTTTAAATTTATTAAAGTTTTCTTCTAGTTTATTTACTTTATCGAGATATAAAGAGTATCGATCATCTATACTTTTAAGTAATTCATTATTATGTGTTATTTGCTCATTTAAACGTGTACCAAAATCTTCAAAAAGGTTTATTTTCTCATTAAAACTTGTATCAAAATTTTTCAGAATTTTGTTAATTGTTACACCAACTAATTCATTAACATTATTTTTATATGTATTAAAGTTTTCTTCTAGTTTATTTACTTTATCAAGTAATTCACCAACATCGTCTACTGATCTTCTATTTCTGGCTTCTAACTTGTCATAGACTTCTGTTGTAAAATCTTTAACATGCTGTTTATGATTCTCATAATTTTGTTTTAGTTCATTAAACATTTTAATAGGATCTTCTAATTGAATCATTACAACAACATCAAATGGATTAATTCCTTTACTAACACCGCTAATTCTTTTTCCTTTAAAATCTAAGGCATTTTTAACATTCGGATCATGTAAATCAACAATATCGATGTTTTCTGATAATTTTAGAGGTTTCAAAATTTGTTCTTTAACAACAACATCATGTTTGTCAATACTAGGTCGAACACCGACAATTCTTTTCTTATTAGCCAAACTAACATAATTCTTTTCAACTTTGATCGCTTCAGTAATTTCATCAGCTTTTTCGATGTGAGACATTAAATTGGTAAATAATTTTTTTACACCATCATCAACTTCTTTTTCCAATGTTTTTATTTTATCAGCAACTTCATTTGAACTCATGAAATTTGCAAGTTTGTTATCATATTCTGCTTTAAAATCTTCAATCTCGACAGCAAACATATCTGAATCTGGAAGGTTTTGTAATAAATTTTCTAACTTGTTATCAAACTCATTTCTCAAACTATCAAAATTCAAACTATTATCTACATTTTGAATAATTTGTGTTCCAAATACGTCAAAAATATTTTGTGAATCCATATTTATTAAGCAATAATTTGTTAACAACTTCTTTAAAATCTTTACCATTACTCAGTTCATTCAACACAAAAACACATAAATGACCACAAATTGGGGGATCTTTATAGTCTTGAATCTGAGAATCATTGTAGTAGACGCTTGATTTTTTCAAATATTTAATCAATTCTATAGGTGGTTTGTCCTCAATTCTTCCATACGAATCAAAATAACATGCATTCTTATCATTTTTATAATAACAAATCCAATGCGTTCCACTTCCCATAATCGAGTCTAAATTCACAATTCCACATTCATTCAAATTTCTTAACTTTTTCAGGTAATGTATCTCTCATGAAGATTCCTCTAAAATGTTTAATATTTTTGCAGATTTCTTCCAATTCCCCGAATGTTAAAGGTTTAAATTTTTTTTTCAATGTTTGATTTCACGTAATTCAAAGTTTTTTCATCTAATCCAGATCCTGTAACATCTTCCAACTCTTTATCTAACCAATTTAAAATGTTTCGAACAATAGAAATCACATCCTTTTTAACGATTGGAGCAGCTTTACGAACATAAGGAACAACATTTTTAACAACTGGAATATTTTCTCCAAAATCTAATAAATCTTTCAAAAGTCCACCATTTTTAAGTTCTTTCAACTGATTATAAGAAAATTCTATTCTGGTTCCTTTATTGTTTTTCTTATGTTTTTCGAGTTTATTGTATTGTCTATTTGTTAAAAATATCTTATCTTCGCCATTTTTTAGTTGATCTATTTTAAATTGAATACTAACGGGTATTTTCTTCTTAAAAGCGGATTTTATTTTTTCTTTCTGATTTTTGCTGAAATTTACGTTCACCTCCATTTATATAGTTAAAATTTCAAGTTCTCTTCGATTCCCATTCCTAGTTCTCTCTTCAAAAACATTGCTCCAGCTGTTGGAAGCGCAACAAATCTTTCACCTAAACTAGCATCTTTTGATAAAAATCTATCCATTGCCTTATCTTGCAAAACTTTATCTGCGATATGTCTGGAATTTGTGTCTCCATGTTTTGCATAAAAAATATCGTGTTCCATAGCAGCTTGATCTAATTTATTTATACCAGGATCTCCTCTTTTTAGTCTTTTTTCGAGTTTTGTGCCAGGCCCCAGATACTGATAAGTTGGTACGTGTAATTCAAAAGGTAAATTGTTGATAAAATCATTCAAAAGTCCACTACCCTCAATCATAGATGAACTTATTGCCGGCAAAACTCGTTTTAAATATTTAATTCCATCAGGTTTTTCAATCATTTCATCAAGTTTGTTCGAAATAAAATCTTTAATCGCTTTCTTTTCGTTCAAAAAATTGTTGTTTCCAGCCTTCTCTTGAGCATAAATATAATTAATAATTCCATCGAGTTTTGTCAAATCGTCGATATATCTGTACTCAATCTTATTATCACTGTATTTTCTCACACCTGATCCTTCGATTCGTTTTTCCCAAATTGGTTTAATCAAATTGAGATATTTTTTTACCTTTACTTGACTTTGGTTTCTTAGTTGATGGATCATTATTTTTGTAAATTGAATCAGATTTCCATAAAATTTCAGTATACTTTTTCAAGTCTTCTTCAGAATATAAACCGTCTTTTGGAACATCAGTGCCTGTTAATAATCTCCATAAACCTTGAGTTCCTTCATATGTTTTTTCATTAATAATGATATCATTATGCTCAAAATTCACGGGCAAATTTCCAATCATAAAACTTTTCTTTTTTCTGTCCCAATACAAACCAAATTTATCATCCTTTGCTCTAGGAAGAAATTTTTTACCAATTTCACCAATTATTATATCCGTTGTTCCAAGACTTATTGGTTCAACTATGGTAGAGTCTTCAATGATTCGAGGTCTAAATGGTGTTGAAGATGGTAATTTTGGCAATTCAAACTCAGATTCTGGTATCGAAATATCAGCAAATTGTCGTACAACTGGAACCAAATTCATCAAATTTTGATTATCGCTTAAAACATTTTCAATTTTGCCCTCAACATTTTTTATTGCAGATGTTACAGGTTGATTAATTTTTTGAATAAATTCTTGTTCTTTTTCATCAATTCGAATCTGTTCTTTAAATTCTTTGATTAATTTCTTTTCTATTTGATCAAGTTTTTTTGCTTCTTCTGTTCGTCAAGTTACGTTCGCCATTTATTTAGGAAAATTTTAAACGTGGAACGTAAAACGTGAACACGAAACGTGAACACGGAACGTAAAACGTGAACGTGGAACGTGAAACACGAACGTGAAACACGAACGTGAAACACGAACGTGAAACATGAACGTGAAACGTAAACACGAACGTGAAACACGAACGTGAAACATGAACGTGAAACGTAAACACGAACGTGAAACATGAACGTGAAACATGAACGTGAACGTGGAACGTGAACGTGGAACGTAAAAACGAGAACACGAAACGTAAACGTGAACGTAAAATCATGAAAACAACTAGATTATCACACGTTTATATTGGAAAATTTATTCAAATATTTACCATTTTTAGGCTTCAAAGTTAGATTAATAGTTAAAAATCCATAGTCTTCTTTCCAAATTTTATCACACAATTCATTAAAGTGGTTAAAACTCATATCAGATCCCACATAATTGTTGTAAATCTTTCTCGAATAGTGATCGTCTTGCTTAAAAACACACAACATATTCAAATTATTTCTTATAACTTGTTTATCAACCTTTGAAAAGCATTGGGAAAGATAGATACAAGATATGTTTTTGTGACAGGACATTACGAAATATTCCTTAATAACGTCTTGATTTTCTAAAATACAATCATCAAAAACGATTAACGAATTGGGTTTACATTCGCTTAACGGAACTATGTCCTCGGAAGCATTATAAAAATATGATATTTTCTTACTTAAGTTCTTCTCAATATTTTCAAATCTTTCTTGTAATTTTTTATAGGCGTCTTGTTCTAAAGATATACTAAAAACATACAAATTGGAATAAGGAATCAACCTATTGTAGATAAAATTCAATAGTAAAAGTTGTTTTTCCACATCCACTTGAACCAACAATTAACAATCTGATTGGTTGATCTTTCTTATTTTCTTCAAACGTTTGAAGTTTTATCTGATCTTTTTGCTTTAAAAATTTCTCCATTTAAATAGAAGATTTTCATCTTGAAGCAACGCTTGCGAAAATGAAGCTGTTCAAGTTGACTTCAGAAAGCTCTAAATTAGTTTTAAACTTGGAACATCCTATACACTTAGAGGAAGAATCAAATTATTTTATCGGTTTAAGCGGTTTTTATTCTGACAATTTTGTAATAAATATCAGTGAAAGTTCTCCTTATTGTATAGGATTTAGTGAGAAGAACATAACAAAATATTATGGTTTAAATAAAGGATATTATACCTTCGATCAAATAAAAAATTCCCTTAAAAATTATCTGAAAAACATTCAAACAATCAGATAAATCTTTAAACTTTGACGAAAACAAGTTTGAAATGCAAAAAAATTATCTCTCTAATAAAATTCAAATAAAATCACCAGTAAGAATAATGTTTTCAGCAATTATTGTAGAATTGTTAGGGTTTGTTCAAGAAACTATTGAGCCAAATCAGGTATATTTAGGAAATAAAACGCCAAAATTTAGACCGTTCGATGTAATTGAAGTGCACTGCAATCTCGTTGAACCTAGTTTTGAAAATCATACCGAACATTTACACAAAGAATCTGAAATTTTGTACACTTTTTTCCCAAATGTTGCTTATGGATCAAAAATCAGTGAAAAACCGAATGAAATCGATTATATTCCAATTAGAAAAATTATTAAAAGAATTCAAAAAATCGTTCTAACTATACAAGACTCTGAGGGAAATTTATTAAATAATGAGAGTAAAACAACAATTTATTTAAGATTGTCGAAGCAACGGACATGAATCAAGGGGGTCTATTGAATAGACTACCTTTAAACTTTCAAGGGTATCGAATCGCGACTCTTACAAAAATTACATCCAGACACTATTTTCGACCTTTAAACTCAAAATAATAATTGCTTGTTAAATTTTTTTTCTATCTAAATGGAGTCAGTCATAGATCTAAGAAATAATCAACTAAAATTCAATAATAAAGAAATTTTAACAATTGTTGACGAAAATAATGAATTTTGGTTTAAGGCTAAAGATGTTGCAGAAATATTGGAATATAACAATACAGAAAAAGCGATTAGAAATAATGTCGATGAAGGTGACAAATCTCAATACTTTTATCTAAAAGATAAGGTAGCCCTCGAGGGCCACCTCGCAAATATTCACAAAGATACTATTTTCATTAATGAATCAGGACTTTATTCGTTAATTTTAAGATCTCATAAAATAGAAGCAAAAAGCTTTCAACAATGGGTTACGAGAGATGTTTTACCAAGCATTCGTAAATTTGGTGTGTACAAACTTGAAAACAAGATTAAATATTTAGAGGACAAAGTTAAGCACTTGCAAATTAAAGATGAAATCAAAACGGAAATAATTGCAAAACAAAGTGTAAAAATTGACTTAATGAAACCAGATCTTGTTTGTAAAGATTTTGATAAGAAAAAACACCATGTTTTTGTGTTAATTAAGAAGAATCACATGTGGGAATGGCCTTATTACGTTATCAGAGCTCAAAAGAGAGAAATACCGAAAAGATTGAAAGAACTTGAAATTGATTACCCAGAAATGGAAATTTTATTAAGACATGGAGATCCAAATAGTATAAATCTCTACAAACAAATGAAAGAATCTTTGAATATTTTATACAACGGAAATCATTTTACTACAAATATGGCAGAATCTCGACTGATTTATAGAATATCTAAATTACACGATGAAAATGTTTCTAAATTTTACTAAAAACTCTCGATTTATTATATTTTGTTTGTAAATGTTTAGCATAACTAGGTAACCATCGTAGAATTCTTTTTTCATATTCACAAGGCATTTCGTTTTTATAACTTTCGCTGAAAATTTTTTTAGCACAATCTTTGCAAAAAGCATCTTTTCTATCTTTACTATACTGCCAGTTATTAAATTCAGAAATATTTTTAATTTCTTTACAAAAGTAACACTTTTTCTCTTCTAAAGTTAATTTGTTCATTTTATCGTATAATTCCTTACAATAACAGTCTTTTCTATTCTCTTCTTGACACTTTGTACATTTCTTTTGAGACTCCATTTATATAGAACAAATTATTACACGATGAAAATGTTAAACTCTTGAATTATGATATTTTGTTTGTAAATGTTTTTGATAATTATTTAACCATTTTATAGTTCTTCCACATTCACATTGAGTATCTTCATAATATAATCTATGGTGATTCTTCTTTACACAATCTTTACAATATGAGTCTTTCTTATCTCTACTATAGTGATCACTATTAAACTCTGAAATTTTTTTAGTTTCTTTACATTTAAGACATTCTTTCTCTTCCAAAGTTAATTTTTCTATTTTATCATACAGCTCTTTATGATACTTCCTATAACAATCTTTACAATTATAAATAATTCCATCTTTTCTACTCTTATCTTTATAAAACTCTTCAAAACATTTAATTTAATTCTTTGCACATTGAACATTTCTTTTGGGCCTCCATTTATATAGAAAAAATCTTTGACTTTCTCAATTCATATTCATAAAACTTTCCGGTTATTTCTTCATTATTTAAACTTTTATACTATAAGTTACAGGATCTGTGTTATTAATTTGATAAATCACAAAGATTTCTCTTGACCAATTGTTCTTATATTTGTTCGAAAATGTTTGTTTTTTACTAACAATTCTTACATGATCATTGACTTTAAATTTAGTTTTCGTGTGAATTTCTGGTGGAACATACTTAAAAACCGACTCTAATAACTCTTTTTCTGCATCTTTATCTACGTCTTTAGGCTTCATTTTGATTGTGCTATGAACAATATCGTTATATTTCTTTACGATTTTTTGAAGAATATCGATCCATTTAAAGTTTTTATTAATCTCAAAAATTACTTTCATTCTCTCATTTTGAGTTCTGTTATATCTCTCTACAATACTTGATTTCTCTTCGTTTTCAGTATGATAAATCTTAATGTTGTATTTTCTCAAAACATCGTTAAATTCTTTATTTTTAAACTCTAAACCCTTATCTGTATGAAGTAAGTTTGGAGGTTTGTGATTGATCCTTATGGCATCTTTTACTATATCTTCGAAAGCTTTTGAAATATCCTTGCCGTTTTTTCTTTTGATAGCTCTTGACCAAGCATATTTTGAGAAAGTATCAATAAAATTTAACATATACTTGAATCCATCATTTTGATCCGAATAGTTAGACATTATAACTAAATCTGCTGCCCATAAATCGTCAATTCCTAATGTTATAATTTTTCTCTTTCTAAACTTTTTTCGTACTGGTGCATGAATTTCTCGAGCTTCAATCTCTATCTCATCTTTAGTCTTCAATTCTTGCTTAACAGGTTTTGGATTTGGATTCTTTATAAACTTACTCTTGTTTGTCTTACATTTTGAACATTTTGCTGCAATTCTATACAATCCATTTTGAGTTTGAACGATTTTTGAATCTATACTTTTCGTTTTCTTTTTACACTTGTGACAGTGAATTAAATCATCTTCCATTTACATATCAAAGTTTCCAAGTTTATTTAATTCGTCTAATATATCAGATTTTGCTTCATTTTTATAGCCATACGGTACTGTATCGATCTTATTTTCTAGGACAATTCTCTTATCATCTTTAGCGTTCAGTGCCAGCTTGTTTATGGTAACAGTGTACAACTCATGTTTATAACTTTTGATGACTGTCATCTCCCTAAATTCTTCTTTATCTTCGAACAAACATCTCTTCAAGTTTTCGATATTTATTGTTTTATTTACAACGCTTCTCTTAATCCCTTTACACCTAACTGGGTTTTTATCTAGATATTTGTACGAGTACATCTTAGACCTTAAACCACAAAATTCTTCTAAAACTTCGCTATTTAACTCATCTTTGAATTTCCCTATTACCTTCTTATTTTTAGTAGTGAAACATTCATGATCTTTTGGATAATCACTTGTATCAAAGTCATCTATATTTTCTTTAATAATTTTAAAAGGATCTCGTTTCAATTCTAGAAAATAACTGTCTGTATCCATGTAACACAGATTCAAATCTGGATCAAACTTCTTTAATTTGTTGTAATAAAACTCGTACATTAGCAATTTTGAGAGGTCGAGAACTGAAAATCCTATGTAAATCGGTTTGTTAAATTTAACCTTTTGTTTGTACATGTGACTCGTTATACAGTTGTCGTCAAAGATGTTAAAGCATTTGAAATTTGTTTTCTTAGCTTGTTTCATTGAAAATTCTTCATTTCCAAGCTTAATATCACATCTGTTTCTCACATTTTCCATAGATTTTCCAAAAACTGAGTTGTTCATCAGCTTATAAAAGTCCTTTTCAAAGTCGCTTGTAGCTTTGGTTCTCATGTTTGTGTTAAAATCAATGTATTCTTTCATAAAAGGCTTCTGATCGAATGCAATAACTCTATTCACATGTTTCAAAATCATACCTTGTTCCAAATAGAACTTCAAATTTCTCGAATGAACAACGTATTCAGTTTTATCCAGTAGAGTTGTGCAAAGTTTGTTTTTAAAATGTTCTGGAGCAAGAGGTAAATCCTTGTGATGTTCGTGTAAATTCGTTGGATATCCAAGATCAACTTCGAGAATATAGCCATAATCTTCGTCGCCAGTGAGTTCCAAAATTGTTTCTTTCCATTCTTCAGTTGTGTAAGTTTTTGGATCCATCCACTTGATATCACTAAACGGCAGTTTTTGCATTAGGCCATACCCATAAATGTTATTAGCATCAACGTATAACAAATAGTTTTCGGGCTTTGTCTTATCAAAATCTTTTAAATATTTGTTATTTGCTTTCACATATCGTTTAATACACTGAGAAATGCCCCCGCGAATGCCTTTTTCAATCATCAAATACATATTATAATCGTTAATTAATTGTAATTCTATCTTCGTTAATTTTAACATTGCGTCCCATGCGAGACTGGGAGCTGTTAGATAGTGTGCCGGATCGAGTTTATAACATTTTAAGCAAATATTCCTAAAATTTTCAAAGATATCAGCGAGCAATAGAACATCTTGAATGTTATAGAGATCAGAGTAATTTCCAAGATTTTTCTCTTTTAATTTGTTCCAAACATTTAAGTAGTGTTGAAAATCTTTCTCAGATATGCTCTCATCTGTCAAAAGTGAATAGAAATCTTGAATTCTCAATTCTTCTGTGTAATCAAGTTTTTCAATACTGTCGATAAATTCATAGGGAAATATTCCTTTTCCAGATAGAATTTTAAAAATCTCGTCGTCGTCATTTGGCTGTCTTTCTATTATCTCATACAGTCCATCTTGTATAAAATGATTTGTATGTTTGAAGTTTTCTTTCTTTAAACTTTTCGCTAATTTTTCGATAGATGACGCCATGAATCTAAACGTGTCTACGAAAGAGAATTTTATGAACTTTCTAGGTTTGTCACCATCAAATTCATACCCGTATCCAGAATTTACAGAGTAATTTATATATCGTTCATCGGTGTTTGCAATCAAATCAACATTACCGTATTGTTTTGCCAATTCTTTTATGTACAAATGCGTATCGTAATTAGACATATTGTGACAGAAAACGGGAATATTCTGAGGAAATTTCAAATTCAGATTACAAATTCTATGAGCTGCACCTCGAAATTTTCCAGTCAAATGACAGTGATCTCTGCATTTTTTGAATGCATCATAAGCAGAACTCCAATTATCTGGTAAAAACCCTAAAGTTTTTTCAGTGTCTTGATACGATATTTCTTCACAAATGTGGCAAAGATTTGAATTTTGATACGAAATTTCTTCTTCGTCTGTCAATTTCATGGGCTTCATGTTCTTTGAATTATTTTAGCTATGTACTTCGATAATTTATTGAGTTCTTCAAACAATTTTGCAGGAACGTTCGGCAACTCTTCTTCATTTTTTGCTCGATAACATATCGGCTTGTACATACGATTGGTCACATTCGAAACTAAATATAGAGTAAAACCATAAGGAATATGCTTCTGAACCTTGGTTGTAGTCGATCTTTGTGGATTGTTTTTGCATGTGGGAATCTTCTCTAATATGCTTTCAAAATCCATATAAATAACGTACGGATGGCTAAACTTCTTTTGATAATTAGTAAATTTAGTTGTTTGACCTGGAAATGGCATAATAGGTTTGCATACTTCATGTTGCTTGCAAATTTCTAAATGATCTGATAAAGCACTATATTTGTAGAAATGGCTTAAACATCTTCGACACAAGAACGTCTTGTGAGCATTTTTTGATATCTGTGAACTCGCTAATCTACTTAAATCTGTTATCAAAACATAATGGGATTTATCATCTTGTTTAACATACAATAAATCAACTTCTAACTTAGCGTCATAAAACTTCTGAAATTTGCAACGGTACTATGTGTAGTTTTTCATCAAAAGTATAGACATTTACAGACATTTTCGGATACTTGTACTTTGCTTTGCTGCTTCGTTTTTCAAATAATTGTATATCTTTTAAAGACATAGGATAGTCGAATCCAGAAAATATCTCATCGTTCACGAATTTTTCGTATTGTTTTGCTCTGTCAACATGAGTCTCGGGTTTTTCAATAGCACATCTTATTGAGTAAATAAAGCAAAAATCATCTCTATTTTTTATATTTATACAAGCTTTTTTATCTTTGATATTCTTTGGTAAATCGATGTATGATCCTGCATTCATCATTTCGTGTTTTGTTAAGGCTCAAAACTAGTTGTTTACAACTTTTAAATGTCCAACCAGAGCCCTTATTTGGATGATTTGTCTGTTCTCGATGTGTTAATTTATTAAATTGCTTAGTAATAAAGTCGTTTACGTCGAAGATTTCGTCTGCTTTTATAGTAAAGTACATTGGACAAGTTTGTGTTTCACCGTTCACTAAAGTTCGTTCGTATTCACATTCCAAAGAGAGATAGCCCTTCATATTTTTAACATTTTCTTGAAATTTCTCGATTAAACTTTTAATTTCTGACCGCATAATTGAAAGATATTTGTAAATTGACATGGAATTGTCGTTCAAGTTTGTTAAAATGTATTGCTTGAAAAGACCGTGTATTGAGGATAAAACTTCTACATCAATGATATTTTCGGATTTTACTTTAAGAGTTTTATCAATTTCTTCGATCATTTCAGACTTAGTTTTATCGTTTGTTTCTAAGGACAATTTTTCAGCGATTGATTGAATTTTTTCATCATTAAATAGATTGAGATCTTTTTTATCTTCCTTAAAGCTTTTCTTTAATTCACCGCAATTTTTCTATATTGTACATCTTTTCGTGACCATCGATTTGATTCTCTTTAGCCCAAGTCCTCAAATAATTTAGTTCTTTATTATAAATTTCTTTGTTCTTCAAATGATTTTTCGAATTGTAATGACGAGTATAGTGATGTTCAAAAATGTCTTTTTTGCAGTATGGGCACTCTATCTTTTTCCGCTCCATATTTAAAGAGCAAAAATTTGTAAACTAAAATTTTGAGAAGTAGTGATTTTTGACACAAATCAGCACAATTTCTGGTCAAATGTTTTCAGATTGTTCTATTTAAAGAGCAAAAATTTGTAAAATTAAATTTTGAGAAGTAGTGATTTTTGACACAAATCAGCACAATTTCTGGTCAAATGTTTTCAGATTGTTCTATTTGTTATAGAAAAATCTTTTAACTAAATTTAGTTAAAAGATTTTTCTATAATAAATGGCAGCGCTGTTACAAGAGTTGAATAAGGTTGGTGAACTAAGATTCAAAGAATATAAGAAATTAGTGGAATTGGAAGAAAAAAAGAGATATAGAATCTTGAATTTGGAGAAAATGAAAGATAAATTCGGGTTTACAATAATTGCCGAGTTGGAAGATTGTAAAGTACACTTGCCGAACAGATTTTTGACTGTTTTGGATGAGAAAAAGATTAAAGAATTAAACAAAAATGAAAAATTACACTTGATTGTTACTGGAAAGAAGACTATTAAAGATAAAGACTGTGTTACAATTAACTTTGTAGAATAAAGATTTTTTATTAAGATTTTTTGATTTTTTCATTAAAACAGCTTATAAATGTAGAAGCAAACATTGAACAGTAAAACAGCTAAAGATTCGGTTATTTAACATTCGTGCTTTCCTGTTAGATTTTATTAGATTTGTTTATGGTTCAATGGACAGTATTTTACATTGATTTTCTGTCTGTCCCAAAAGTGGTCTAGAACCGGCATATTCATATCTACTTATATATATATATATATATATATATATAATATATATATATATATATATATATACGAGTATACAGAGTAATTAATGATAATTAACAGAAACTGTGGAAGTTAATTATTAATAAAGAATAATAATAAAGAATTATTATATAAATATTTATTAATGGTAAATATATAATGGTTAATTAGCGAGATACAGATAGCAAATGACTAAGCCCAAGCTCACCATCCAAAACGAGGTTATCCCAAAATCATGGCACGATATATTGAATGGCGAATGAAATCATTTCTAATGAGGTTCGACCTTAGAAATAGAACGAATAACGTCTATATCGAATACACATTTGCCGTCTTTAGGTTATCAATAACTGGTTGATATATTTATAATACATTTTTTTATTACAAATTCCAGATATATATATATATATTTGGGTTTTTGCTGTTTTGTTCTATAGCAAAACTTTAAAACACCAAATTAAGTATTTGTAACATAATACACACACATATATATATATATATATATATATATATATATATATATATATTTATTTATTTATTTATTTATAGTTACTATACAATCTCCATAACGATATACTGGTTAGAAGCATGTTTCTCACGCTACATATAATTTAATTTTTGTGATAAGTGTAGTATTTATTGCTAATGGGAAATGCACAAAGGTAGAAAAATATTTAGCAGGTTCGGGTATGTTGCACAATATGTATAGCCTTGCCTTCGGCGATATATTTTTAATTATATTACCTAATTAGCAGATTATATACATTAAGACTAAAATTAATGTAATGAACTTGAATTTTCTGTAAATATATTCTTGTATAGATATCCACTATGTGACGTAATTAATATAATATTGTAGTATTATAGTCTGTAAAGAAAAGTATATTATGTTGTAATATTTCGAGTAACAAACCCTAAAAACATGTCAAATGTGTGCTATCATAAAAGCTGTACAGTTGGAATAACGTATGACAATAGAGTTGACATTAATAAAATTTATAATTGCCAAATGTATGTATTAAATGTACTTGAAATATTTTATTCTATAGTGACAGAAATATTGAATTATATTTTAACAGTCCTCCCATATTGTTGATGTTGTATCTCATTGCAGTTATCTTTTGAGTTTCTAACTTTAATTGTCAATATTTTTCACCAAAACTGGAGATATTAGACATACTTAGTTTCCTTGGTCAAGAAATCAAAGGAACTAAATAATAATTTACGATTTAGACCCTTTTGACTAAACTTGGCTGTTCACTTTGGTAAACAAGGTAATATAAGAAAAGTAATTTCGAGCTAGATATAATCCAGGATTAGGCACATAACTGGTGTGCAAACGAAGGTATTTACAAAGTACACTGTAGACAGAGAGTTATGATAGTTAAACAAATTGACTGCAGTGGACAGACTCCGACACTATCTATCTCGGCTGTGCTAAAGTTGGCTCATAATGTGTGTGGCATTTGAGGTATTATTATTAATAAATATATTCTTAATTCTTTATTTTGAAACTGTCTTTTAATTAGACATAGAAAAATATTACGGAAAACTTGTAGTACTTTAGCTTAGTTAAAATGTGTACAATATTTTCTAATGCAGCTATTTTATATAGCTAGCCTTTCCATCTCGTCGGAGTCAAGTAGTCTCTACCACCATTTATATATTGCAATGTTTGTTTTCCCAATGATTATAACGTTAGATATCAACACTGTAATTAGTAATCACTTATTTGTGACGTAGAGAATTTTTGGTCACCTATGGTAATACAACACGTTAAAAACACATATAAATTGGTGTTGAATCGCAAGAGAACTATATTTTGATAAAATATGCTTAAAAGTGTCAAGGGTGATCTGAAAACTATAATACTTCAGCATAAAGACAATTGAAATACACTCACAAACACCTTACTACTATAACGCTACATTAGTTAAAGTTTTGTATCAAAATAAAAAACCAATGTTGATTGAAGATTATTAGACTATTTTTTTGTTCTTATCACTATTTCTTTCACTATTTTCAAAAAAACACTACATATTATGTATGAATCTATATATTTTTCTCTTGAAACTTTATAAAAATTATAACAATGAAACATCTTTCGTGTTGTTTAGTTTGAAAGAATCATTGAAAAAGCAAGTCACTTGTAACCAATTTTGATTGCATAAAACTCTCGCGAAGTTCACAAGGTATATTTTGTGTATTATATCAGCCATTCTCTTATCTTGGAAAGTAATAAATTAATGATTAACTGTGTTCAAAATAAGTAATAATATGTTTATATACAGATGCCAAATATCACCACCCTACAGAATTTGAAATATCCACTCTGTGGATAAATGAAAAAGTTATATAAATTCTAATTATAATAATCCATTAGTTCATCTTGCCAGAATGCTATGGAAGCCAGTTGAAGTAATAAATAGCTGTCATTTCTGTCTCTTTTTCTGCGTGTCTATATACTTATATATCTGCGTGTCTGCCAACAAGCCTTCTCAAAAAGATAGACTTAGAGTTATTGAGTGTTTATGAACATATTCACACTGGTCTTAGTAACACGAGGCAATGAGAAAATAGTAGAATAAATGTTTGTAAACAAACCGTGTACAATATCAAAAAAACATTTATTTGATGTAGTAATACATGCAATTTTCCATTCAAAATTCACCAAATCCTGTTACGAGATATTTATTGTAGCTCATTCCTACCTACGTTAATTGTAGTTTACAAAATATTTGGAATGGAATGGAAGAATTTGGAACCCTTGATAAACTAACCAGCACTTTTAGGTGTTTACCTCTTAAGTATGTATGTATACGAATTATCTAGACTGCCACTAAAAATGTCATGCAGTAATAGTAATTATACTTATTTTCAGTAAATTAAGCGAACATACCATAATAAAAAATAATACTTTGATAAAATAATACTTACAGCTGATTGGCAGGAACTGCTCAGCTGACATGATTACCTAAAAAAAACATATTTATTATAAATAACTAATTTGAATAATATTGTTCATTAAATTAATTTTTGTAATACAAATTTAATTACATGACAACATATGCAATAAAGACCTTTTCCACCTAAGAATCTTAACTAAATTCATTATTGGTCAATTACTAATATAAAAAAGAACTTCGATATTCATTTCATAAACTCATGAGAATTATATATTTTAGTTTACCTTTAACGTAATAGAAGTTTATGAAATATAGATTGTGAATTCATTACTATTTATTTATACTATATACAAAATATAAATTTTTAAGTGCTATATATAGAGGGTTCACAAAAGGGTGTCACAAACTTCTGTAAGTCTTAGTATTAAACATTCATATAACATACACCGAGAACTGAATCTTTTAGCTACTAGCCGTCATTATGTATTATTCTTAATATAATTATTTTGTATACTCGTAAAACCAGTTAAGCTAAAGAAGCTAAAGTTCGTACACAGGTTTGAATAGGTACGATAAAAATATTTCAAAAATATTTTGTTACTATCCTTAATATTAAAAAATATTTCTGTTAACGTTTTAAAGTCATAATAAACTGACATAGTTACAAAACATTTACTTCAAACCAACTACTTGAAGAATTTCATTGCCATTCTAGTAGTATTTGGCTAAACGCAATAAGATATGCGTAATCTATCACAGCCACTTTAAAGGCTTGTACAAGCCAATAGTAGCTAACATTCTGTCTTCTGATAGGCTCTAGCTGTAATAAACCGGTTATTAAGAAATTATGTCACTATTTATTTTTAAGCTTTATCTCAATTCTAATGGAACTTTTTTCACCGAGATCCGTCAACGCGTTATTGATCACGATCACTTTACAAATACGCTTCCGAGTCAAGAGTCCAAACTGATACCTCTCAACTACGACATTTTTGGCGCTCACGGCTTGTACAATGAAGGATTTCATTAAAACGAGTTAGAATTTTAGGTGTCTAGTAATTTGTTACAACCATACTGTTTTTGTTTAAGTTGCTTTAAATATTTTATCAAACGCCATTTTGTTAATATTGAAAAAACACAACTATTCCATTATTGTTATCATATCTATTCAAAATTACGTGCCAAATTTAGTTTACTTAGCTTACTTAGTTTCAGAGATAATACTTTTTCTATACAAAGTGCCACCATAGTGGATAGGGGACCTTTGTTAAAAAAAATTGTTTGAAATTATCAGTAATAGCATTATTTAAATTAGTGACACTCATTTGTGAACACACTGTATATATTGAGAAATAAACTGCTTTTTAAGTCATATGCAGATCTACTATTATGTATGTGCCTATTAAAAATAAATTGTAACACTCATTAGTTTTTAGTATTTAACTTGACGAAAATAATAAGTAGTTACTTAGAGGAAAAAATATTGAAATATATTACGAATCTTACAAACCAAGAGCAAAAATATTCACCAAGGGAACGAAAGAAAATCTGAGATATCTTTATACTGAATCTCTGTTATTGTTATGGCTAGTCTTTAAAATCCAGTAAACCAAAAATTAAATAGATTCAGGAAAATCAAAGGCTTCATTTCCTTCTTTGTTTTGCTCATTATTGCAATAAACTAAAGTAAAATACTTTGATACCACCTGTACGTTGAACTTTTGCGTTTTATACAGCTAAAATTAACTTTATTTCTAATAATTTTATTTTCTCTACTTTAAGGGTAGAGATTCAATTGAAGCATTGGTAGGAGAGCATTACAGTTTCTTATATTCGTAATACAAGTAACTATAGGTAAATATATTATAATGATATTGTGGTAATAGTGAAGGCTAAATGTTCTTAAAATTTCTCTTAATCGCTCTTAATTATAATTATATTACAATTTTAATGAAACAGAATGAAAATACTTGACACCAAGGAAGGTGTGAATATTAGGGGAGTGAAAAACTCCAAATTATATATATATATATATATACAGGGTGAGTGGCTCTTGGTGTGACAATATTTTTTGGGTTATAACGCAATGTAAATTTGATACAATGGAGGTTATAAAAAAGTCTAACTCCAAAACTTAGGTCTGAAATGAATTATTTTCAGTTTTTCTAAAAAACACGTGTTTTTGAACGTAAATCTGATATTTCTCAGCAACGTATAGACATATGTGAGCAAACTACATCATTTTTAGATTCTCCGTTAAATTTTCAATTTGAAAAAGTTATCGGTTCAAACAGTAAGAAAAGAAAATTATGCTTCAGGTCGATTCAAATGGCAAAGTTGCTAAGTTTCAGAAAAACTGAAATATCATTGAACCCCATCGTTTTACCACACCCTGTACACAAGAATGTGTCAAGTGATATTAAAAACATTGCCATTTAATAAGCTTTAAAATGGTATGCCATATGACCGTAGTTAAGTATTCGGTTACCTAATTTTATTGGTTTGAATATTAAAAAACACGCAAGCTACAAAAAGATTAAAACGATTTAATTACAACTGTACTTAATTGTTATGTTTTATAAAACTGCATCATAAAACAAGATATGCCATACCATTTGTTTAGGTGTTTGCCATTAAAAAAATCATTATAGGTTAAAAGTTAACACTGAGTAGTAAAATCATTGTAGTTCATTCTCAAAATGGCGACCTTCTTTTCTCACACATGTTCTTGCTCGCTTCCTCATTGTTCCTACGGTCATTTTAAAAGACAGTTTCTCCCGAAGCCTTTGAGCAGCCGGACCAATTCTGCCTCGTAATGCGACAGTTCCCCCACGTACAATCCACTCGGGATAGTTTTCAGTCAGTCATTGACGTACTGTTGCATTAAAATGTGGAGGGGCTCCATCCTGCTGGAATATAAGCTCGTCTCTTTGTTCAAACAATCTAGAAGGTTAGGTAGGTCGTATTGCAAAAAATCTAAGTAGTTTGTTCCATTTACAGTTCCATCAAATATGTGAGGGCCGACCAATCGGTCGCCTAAGACTCGACACCAAACATTAATACTAAAACGCGTTTGAAAGGATTGTTCCCTTGTCCGGTGTGGGTTTTGTGGATCCCAGTGGTGCATATTATGACAATTGAAAATTCCTGCTCTTGTAAACAATGACTCATCAGTCCAAAGGATTTTTCGAAAAAAAATGATGCTGCTCTATGTCTCTGTTTAGCAACCAACGACAGATTTGTACTCTAGGAGCATAATCAGTTGCTTTCAGACCTTAAACAGGTGTAAAATGGTATGGATGGAACTTATTATTATGCAAAATGTCCAAAACCTTCCATTGTGATACACCTACGTCTCTAGCAAGTTGTCTACTACTAACTTCTGGATCATTCCGAACTGAATTTAGAACTACTTCATCTAATCCTACATCATGAACAATGTGTCCTTTTGTCATGAACTTCGTTAGGTCTTTTGTGAACTGTACCTCCCTCCACAAGACGTTGATGGAGTCTTGAGAACACAGAATGACTGGGAAGTCGGCGATCAGGGTAGCGAGCTTAATACTCTCTTTGGGCAGCACGCACATTTCCATCACAAAACCCGTAAATAAAGTGCAAATTAGCGTATTCTCGAGTAGTGAACTCCATGGCAGCTTACACTTGACTAAATTGATCAGAAAAATAGTTTATTGGAGGTAGAAGTAATTCATGTGAACACTGGTCTTATAAAACAAGATAAGGAATGAACGTACAATAATACTGGTGAAAGTGATATGATAAGAAATTAAACATTGATAAAGGATGTGACCATTAATCCGTAAGTAGCATCCACAAATTATTTTAAACTGCTTACTTTTTTGTAATATTCAATTCCTTGTTTTATGAGGCAGTTTTATAAAACATAACAATTAAGTACAGTTGTAATTAAATTGTTTTAATCTTTTTGTAGTTTGCATGTTTTTAAATATTCAAACTGATAAAAGTATGTAACCAAAAACATAAATACGGTCAGTTCCATTATTAAATATCTTTAGTAATGCTCAAAAATTATGTTTATTATACCGTCCTATGACTACTCAGTGTTAACTTTTAACCTATAATGATTTTTTTAATGGCAAACACCTAAACAAATGGTATGGCATATCTTGTTTTATGATGCAGTTTTATAAAACATAACAATTAAGTACAGTTGTAATTAAATCGTTTTAATCTTTTTGTAGCTTGCGTGTTTTTTAATATTCAAACCAATAAAATTAGGTAACCGAATACTTAACTACGGTCATATGGCATACCATTTTAAAGCCTATTAAATGGCAAAGTTTTTAATATCACTTGACACATTCTTGTGTACAGGGTGTGGTAAAACGATGGGGTTCAATGATATTTCAGTTTTTCTGAAACTTAGCAACTTTGCCATTTGAATCGACCTGAAGCATAATTTTCTTTTCTTACTGTTTGAACCGATAACTTTTTCAAATTGAAAATTTAACGGAGAATCTAAAAATGATGTAGTTTGCTCACATATGTCTATACGTTGCTGAGAAATATCAGATTTACGTTCAAAAACACGTGTTTTTTAGAAAAACTGAAAATAATTCATTTCAGACCTAATTTTTGGAGTTAGACTTTTTTATAACCGCCATTGTATCACATTTACATTGCGTTATAACCCAAAAAATATTGTCACACCAAGAGCCACTTACCCTGTATATATATATTGGTAGTTTCAGACGTTTATTATTCTTTAACCTCTTTTGTTATGTTGTATTAAATTGAGTATTGTCGGATTGGTATTGGTATACCACGTTATACAAGATTTTTTTAATATAGAGTCTGATATAATTTGTGTATATAGTTTTAAATAGCGTATCAACATTTTTTAAATTTCATTTATTTTACTTTAGCGCAAATTTTTACGAATCAGTTTTATTTGATTTACTGTAAGAAACATAAATAATTTTATATAATCATTTTTTTTACTCCTAAAAATGGAAAACATAACAGTTCTTAAAAATAAGGTATATTTACCAAAATACTTGTAACATTATTAAAGTAATACTTAGCCTGATAAGTTTTTGGGTTATTTTTAACCATAACTAATGTATTAAAATCTTAAAGCTCAAAACGTTACAGCAGTTTTTATCGTGTTGCTACATTACGTAACATCTGTCAAAGAGGAAATACAAAAGACTAACACGTTAAAATATGCATCGCAAAACGACATTATGAAAAAGCCCTTAAAACTAAACTATTTTTAGTTTTGTCCAAACTTTTTTAACAGTTGTTACCAAACGTTTATGATAACATTTGGTGAATATATTATAATTGTAATAACTAAGCTAATAATGTATTATAATTTCAACCGTCTCAAATGTTGATAAATGCCATTTATTGATCATTTTCCATATTCGGAAAATTTTGTTACAAAATAAAATTAAGATGAGATTATTACATACAACTATTTAACAGGAATATTACTAAAATTTTTACAAGTATGTATAATAACCGTTGAAAGCTTTTAACTCAGTTTAAATAAACTTAGGAATACAATTATCTGCAGAGTAATAAAATTGAAGATAACAGAAACCACTGTTTGAGCAGTTGATAAAGTTGCCACATTGAGTTACAATGTTCCCCTGAGTTAGATTGTTATGAATATAAAAACAAATGATTGATATTATACGATTATATTTAATTCTTTTCCTAATACATAAGAATCGACTAAAAATATATATTTATACATTTAGTTTTAATCAAAGATACATAAATCCATTTAGGGTTATTAGTGTATTACATAGCAGATGTTAACATTTTTATATCTTAACTCCTAAGTAAGTAAAAATTTAAAAAATACAAAATATTAAATGCCATTTTGTATTGACAATTCTAAACAGGTTTGTAAAGAAATCTTTTTAAATTAATAGTTAATTAAACTTACGACTAGTGAATCTAAACATGCAGTTATCAATGAAATTATTCCATTAATTTTCATTTAATTTTAAAGAATCTAATTTTCTGAATCTTACTGAAATGTTTCATACGTTAGCAAAATTGTAGAACAAGATATGATTTAGCTTGCTGTTAACCGTAGATACAATTAGGTTTATATGAAACTTTACCTTTAACCGAACACAAATCGATAAACATCTGTTAATTATAATGTTTTGTTATTAATAGTGTTGCCTCAATTTGTTTTCCTTATTCTAATTTATTTTTTTGTAAGTTTTGGCTTGAACATGTAACATTTTAATACCCTTAGTTTAAATTCCATAGAAAATCTAGTAACTCTTCTTATCGTATTCCTAAAGGAAAAATTGAATCTTTTTAACGGAATATTTTTCATACAAAAATTAAAGGCATATTATTTTGTTAATTCTGCAAGGAACGTAATCAAATTCAAAACGAAAATAATTAGCCCTACTAATATGGGAATAATCTTTATGCATAAATTTATAACTGCACTTTGTGTCTATATACATATAATTAATACAAACAAACCGTTGCCAAGGTTCGAACCTAAAGGTAAAATAAACTGAACTTTACCACCGTGGTTTTCTGGTTACGTTTTACACTAGAAACACATTTCTACTTAATTTATCATAATAGAGATTAATTAACCAAAGGTCGTTTCTTATTTTATTACGAATAGAGGTTTCTATGTTGCAGAAGATCTTTACATTTTATTACCTTTTTTTCATCAGATAATTTTATCTAATCTTTGTACTAATTACAATATTATCACTATCAGTTTTATCCCTCTAAAAGCTCTATTTATATTATTGAACTCTTTGATCTCTGAATGTAATAAATTGAAAATTTTTCATAGAAAGTTTCAATCCCACTCACTGGGGTTAAGAATATGCATTATAATAAAGTAATACCATAAAAAAATAATGTTTACATTAAAAATTTATTTATATCTAAATTTCATTATCTTACGTTACTGTAAGACTCTTTATTCTTCTGTTTTTGGTATGTCTATAAGTACAGTATCATAGCATATAAATAATAATTACAATAGGGTAGAAATGAACCCTAGACATGAGCACCACATATACAAAAAAGCTTTGCTGTTATAAACTGATGCCCGTTACATGAGTGCGACGAATACGCGCTTTTATAGGTATTCCAATAGTCACTGTTTTCGCATTCGAGTACACTTCAGTGTTGTGTTATTTACTACCCGTTCATAGCCGTTGTAGCAAAATACGTTTCTATACGCTAAAGTATACTATTATTCAGATACACATTTTACGATAGGGTGCTACTTTGGTAAATATCTAAAAGGATAAAATTATATGGATTTTTAAAATCCGCTTAAAAACACTCTGGTAATAATTACAAACTATTTCACTACCGTACTCGAGTTTAGATACATTAGTTGCTCACTGCAACAAAAAATTAATTAATAATATTTTACCTTCATAAATCTCGTCTTTTTAATAACGAAATCTGAGATATATATAATCATATATATCGCAGATTTCGTAATTACTAAGACGAAATTTATGAAGGTTAAATATTATGAATAAATTTTTATATCATCATATATATATATATATATATATATATATATATATATATATATATATATATATATATATATATATATCATATCATATATATCATCATATATATATATATATATATATATATATATATATATATATATATATGATCTGTAAAAAATGTTTAACCCAACAATATACAATACCTTTCTTTTTTACTGTTTTGTTAATTGGATTTCCTTTTTATACAGGTAATGTTTTTACGTATGTAAACAATTTATGTATCTGTGCAATAAGGCAAAAGCTACTAAGATGCCCGAAATAACTCAGTCTGGATTGTAGACTTTAAAATAAAACTTAATTTCTTGCAATCAATGGTGAAACTCGTTTTTATTTTTATTTATATTTTTACTATTTACTATATTATGTTAAATAATGGTATTCATTTCAAATTAATAGAAAACAACGCTTAATAACGCAATTCAATGATATTAAATATTATCGAGTTAGACGAAACACTGGCTGGACCATATAGCATTACTTAAATACGTCATATCATTGTAAAAATAATATTATTTCCTTTTAATAATCGTACTTAAATGTTCCTTATCAAATTTCCTTAATTATGTACAATCATAAAGTTTTGTTGTACTAAAATTAAAAAAAAACATATTTCCTTCCCTTTTTTTAAAGTTTCTTTATATTACTCAAATAAGAATATCATTATAATATTTATGCCTAATTATAGTGGTAAAGTATCGGCAAACTCCTATGATGTTTTTGAAAAGTCTGGCATCAAGTAAAACACTCTGCAAGTAGTTTTCTGATAAAAGATAAAAACATGGTTGTGGGGAATTTTGTAATAATAATAGTTTATACAAGCAAAAGAATATTTTGATATAGGGTACGATTTTTTACGTGAAAATATGTACTTATGTAAGAAACTATATCTGTGGTCATATACTGTTACTGAATGTTTTAATTTGCGATTATTTTTGTTTTAAATCTGATCCATCAAACATTTTAAACTAGTATGTTTCGTTTATTTTTTGTAATTTATTATTTGTATGTTATTATTTATAAAGAAAATAATTTACCATTTTAAGTTTTAATTAATACACTTTTAATGTTACATAAAAATAAAATTAAATATTTTTAGGTAGCTTTAAAGTACTCCCTGGAAAATGCCTTTTTTATCCGTCAGACCACACAATATTCAAGAACAGATGTATAGAAATTACATTGTGCTTGATGATTTATTACTAGGTACCATCTAGTTAAATGATGATTTAGATCCTCCCAAAGGATATGGACGAGTGTCACTGGTGCCTACAATTCAGGAAGGTGAAAAGATTCTGGGGGATTTTCTCTGGAGAAAATGTTGAAATAAGCTATAAAATATTGTGGTTTTTAATGGAAGATCTCCCTCATTTCATCATAAGGTATTTTTGTTACCTTCTTTTTGCGATGGGTTGTTTGGGGTAATCACACGATGTTTTAAATCTAAATAGTAAATATTTGTGGGAATGAGTATTGTACGTTGATGAGTACATCTGTAGGGGTATTTAATTTAAAGTTAATTTTGAGAAATAGATGCGCGTGTAAACCGTGTAAATTGTATAATATAGAGTTTAACATTACATTCTGGTATTGGAATTATAATAAACCTCTCTTTTTAAAATTTGAGAGGAATGGAGTTCCTCTGTTAGGGTTTTAAGGTAATCCTAACTTAAGGAAAGGTCTTAAGTGGTTTTTATAATTTATTATGGCTTCACAGAATTTAAAACAGATACATTACAACTGGGATAATTGTATATTAAGCTTTTTTGTATTTAATATGTATTTATGGCATTTTTTGGATATCTAAACTTTAAGAAGTAATAACGATAAACTAAAATTAATGTGGGGTAAAAACATAACATTATTTTATGAAATTTCACACCGTAATACGTAGTATTCAGCTTTAATAAAATTAAATTTTGCATTGGTTGCGATCCATAAAATTTTTCCACCTTTAAATATTTACGCAAAAAAAATATTTTTTTTATTTTGCAATAAAATAGCCAAAGTAGTACTAAAGAAAAGATGTGCATAATCATCATTACGCAGCGTACGTGATAACGTTCTAAACTTAGGCTACATACAACAATGAAAGGCACTCATATAACGATGAAACATTTTCAATATTATGTTGCTTTTGTAATAAACCATTTCAAAAATACTATTTTAACCAAAAAAGGTATACAGTTTAAAACATAACTACCTTTAAATTTATTTTGTAATTTTAATCACAATAATATATAACATTACACATTCTTGATTAATCAATGTAGTTTGAAACTTTCCTGACGGATGTCACGACTTAACGGCATCAGACAACCGCACTGTTAATGGGAAGGATGAGTGTAATATATTGTCAAATGATGTTTGCGTTTATTTTACGTTGTATTATAATGTATTGGACTTCAATACATTGTAGAATATGTCACTTTATGACATTTGGCAACGTGTTTTGTGAACATATTTAATTTTACGTCATGGTTAATCGAAATACAAATGAGAAATCGCAGGATAAATAAATTTTTAATAAAACTGAGAAAACTTTTATGATATTTTTACATATGACAATAATTACAACTATAACTTCATGCTTTTTAGTATTTTAATCCAGCACTAGTAAAGCCACTTACGGGACAAATGGTGTGGTGTACTTCTAATGTATACAGGTAAAACAATATACTCATGAAGGAAACAGGATTTTTCCGGACATTTGCCATCGTTAATGTGAAACGAAGAAAACAGTAACACTACGTTTCGAGATCTGGCCAATCTGATCTCTTCTTCAGGTAAGAAATTGCTGGCGAGGGCCAGGTCATTTTACATCAGAAAAATTTCCTCCCACAGAAACCCCAATTTAACAAATAGAGGAGAAAAAAGGGCCATGTTTTCGATCCTTGTGGGAAAGATGACACGGTCCAAAATCTTACCTGCCGACAAAGGCAAAACGCTACTGTTGGATACTTGACCTCAGATAGCGTATAAAAGAAAAGATTGCGGGAAAACTTTAAATACTGGCAAAATATACAGTCTTAAATAAAGACCCGACTGGATCTACATTTGAACGCAAAGTAGCAAACACCTTAAGGTAAAAACATAAATGAATTATTTTCATGATAAATTTAAGATCTAAATTTAACTCTCTCCACCACTCCCCAAAATGTCCCCGCATATGTATGTGTCCTTCCCATAAATCCACAAACCTACCATCCTCTCCGGCCCATCATTAGTTCTCGTGATTCAACCATTGCAGGGAATTGTCCTAAACGTCCTTTCTTGGACATCTTAACACCAATTGGTAGGAAAAAAACTGACATGCTTATCATATCAAAAATTCCAGGGATTTCGTAGAGATGAGTCAAAATCCCTAAAAGTTTGACTGAAACCTGACAAACTGGTAAAGTTTTTTGATGTCGAAAGCTCCTATTCTACAGAATGTACGCAGTTTTCCAGAAACTCTCGGAATTATTAAATCAACGGTCTCAAAGAAGACCAAACATTAAAGGATAGAACTAAAACTTCCTCACAGTGCCAGGGCCCAGTTAATTTATGGAACTGTTTAGAACTAATGCACTCAATGTGCAATTAATTTTGAGTTAGAGAGGTAAAATTTACTCGTCAAGATGAAGGGGAATTGGCAATAGGGTTTCTTCACACTGTCCTCTCTATTTCTATCGCCAATATCTTTATGGAGGAATTCGAGCGAAAAGCTTTGGCTTCAGTCAGCTACAGTTTCAAACCGAAAGATTTGGTGGAGGTATGTGGATTGATACCTTGTGTTATCTTTTTTCTCATGGTAGACATTGAAGTTAAAATAATTTATTGGAAGTCACATTAATAGTATTTTTCTCCTTCCCATCCGCCTCACAATGTGACAGTGGAAGTCCAAAACAAGCTTTCCCTTTTTGGATGTGTGTGTATTAAGAGATAGGGATGTCCTTAAGACAGACCTGTTTTTTCGAAAGATAACACACACAGGTAAAATATTTTAAATTAATCTAATCCAACCATCAAAAATCTGTCAAAAGAAGGAGTTAGCCTACTCCGATTGTTTGATAGAGCAAAGAGCTTTGTGCCTCAGATAAAGATGACGTAAAAGAAGAATTTAAGAAAATTGAATCGGATCTTCAGACCGGCAATGGATACCCTCAATTAGTAATTAATAAGTGCAAACGAACTCAGAAAGAATCTCATCCTGAGTCAGAAAAAAGGCAGAATGTGTGAATAAAATTGCGTTTTAATGTCCAATCCGCTTATGTTGCCGGGATGTAGTCGGAGAAAATTAGAAGAGTAGGGTAGAAAGTACAACATTAGAACCGCCGTTTAAAACACTACACGGACAACTCTTAGGATCGACACAAAGTCTCGTAAAAACAAAAACCAAAAAATGGCATCACAGGAATTCCAAAAACTGGTGTTTACAGTATAAAATGTAGCTGGCAATAAGGCGAATACATAGGCGAGGACAAAAAGACCCACTAAACATAAGGGATAAAAGAGCACAAAGAAAACACGAGAAAGGGTTTCACAGAAAACGTCAAAAATTGCAACACCATTGTTGGTCCGATAGACCATGCATATGAATTGGGATGAAGTCCTCACGATACAATACATGCGGGAACCACATTTTCTTCAAAATGGAAATTATAATTGAGGCAATCATACATTAAATTGGCAGACCAACCAATACTAGTCAAACCATCATGCTCGAGATTTAGGCCGCTTTGTGGTTGCCAATTCTAAAAAAATGAACTGAAAAAAAAAAGAGAATACCAAAAGTATCAAACGGATCGGATATTTGCAATAAACCAATGCGGAGTCACAATAAGGTTTTTAAGAAGTTCATCTCACATGAACCAATAATAACGAAAGGGCCCATTTCCTGTTTCACCCCCTTCCCTTGTAATTTCCGCCAATCCTTGTTTTAGAGCCGGCCGTCACGATTCAACCATTGGCTACCCATAATTTCATCTGGTCATTCGTAAAATGGTTAGCTAGAACCGAGTGAAGGTGACATATTGTGAACCTGTAATTCCGTAGTTTAGTTTATTAATGATTTGGTGTTTTTGTATAGTTTTTTTTTTTTAATTAATGTGCATGTCTTTAGTGTTAGTGAAGTTGACATACAACATGTAGGTTTGTAGGAGTTCCTGGGACTCAGGCGTGCCACATCATACTGCTTTAGTAAGATTTAGTTTATTTTAACCTAGTTTTTGTAATTATGTATTAGGTTTTAGTTCTTTACACTTGAAGAAGAGATCAGATTGCAGATCTCGAAACGTAGTGTTTACTGTTCTTTCTTGTTTTCACTCTAATCGATGGCAAAATGTCCGGAAAAAATCCTGTTTCCCTTTTCCTTCCAATCCATTCCATCCGTCAAAAATAACCTTATCAAACAAAGAATATACTCATCAATAATATACTAATAATACAGGTTATCTCAGTAAAAAATGTTTAGCAAAGTCTCTATTCTTAATTACAATGTTACAAACAATCTTAAAGTTCCAATAACTATGAAGTAAAATAGTTTTTTCACACTACGTTAATGAACCATTCAAGAAAAAAACACAATTTTGGGAAGATTTAATGGATTTATCAGATAATTTTGCATGTCTGTCAATCTTTATCTATTCGGCCCTAATGCATCGATCTTTGCCTGTCTGTCAGTGTTTGCATGTTTATATCGAATAACGATCTGACATATATACATGTAGAAATTTTAAATAAAACTTAAGTCCTAAA